>NC_056737.1:1439358962-1439658962 GCF_019279795.1 Protopterus annectens
ATCTTTCTTCCAGTCTTCCCCATCACTACAAATACATCTTATCCTCAGAAATTGAGAATATGAAATATTATTTATCACGTGACTTACTTTACATGGCAGCTGCCTGCTTGTAGCAAAGCATTTTTGAAAATAGGTTTCAATGTAAAGAAATAGGTAAACTGCCATTGAAAAGTTTTGTGATCAAAACATCACAAATGTCAGTGGTAAACAAATTATATTTGACCATCAAGTCATTTATATTTAAAGATCTACAAATAAGAACCTATAACATCCAACAGTCATCTAAAAATCTGTTCCACATTGTTAAATTTAAATGAAAATGAATGTATGTTTATTTTATATATACATAGATATATATATATATATACATATACATATATATATATATATATATATATATGTGTGTGTATATATGTTTGCTGAAAATATCCCATATGTAGAACCTCATAAATGGGGGCAAAAATAGCTCCCCATTGCTGTACTTTAAATTTATACATAACATGACCTATCACAATAAAAAATGTGCATGTCAAGGACCGTATACAGTAGTTGCAAAATAAACTCAATAAAATATCTGGGTATAAACCACTTAATATAAGTCAATATTTCATGGCATTTATGCCCTTTTCATTGGGAATTGATGTATATAAACTAACTATATCCAGAGTAAACATCAATGTAGTTTGTTTAATTTGCAGATCATTCATAAGAAAATCAAATCCCATGGTGTCTTTAATTCTTGCCATAGCCATATTTAACAACATTTTAAGTAAAAATTTAAAATTCAGAAATAAGTTCTTTTAAAGAACCCTTAACAGAAAAAAAATGGGTCTAGCTCAAGTAAGGAAAATAAATCTTTTTCAAGTAAAAGAGTTGATTACATGTGAAGCACAGTGGGTTAATTATTTAGGAACATATCAGTGGAGTGCTTTTTATGTGGGGAAACCACTGGACCTTTCAAAGAGAGACATTCACTTCAGCTGAGTGATTTGAGATGTTTCAGAGCATGTAAGAAAAACACCCAGGTACAATGTTTAGTTTTGTTGGTATTGATAGAGTTATTTCTTCTTCTCCAAACAATTTTGATAACATACGTACATGTCTTTTTGAAGAAAAGAGGTAGATTATTAACTTGGTAGCTATGTACTGATTGCCCAAAAATGACTGAAAGTAAACTTGACTGAAAAAAAAAACATTTCTTTCAAAACTGTTGGAAGTCTAGAGATTGTATTTATGGTGATAGTATTGATTATAGGAATCATTAGGGTAGTAATTTAAAAGGTGTTTTGTGAATTGCTAAAGCTCTTTGTCAGGTTGTACCTTCTTCACATTTGTAGTTTGTGTGCAAATGATTCACCGGTGTGTTTTTTTCTCCTTTCTCAGCTGTTGTGTAACCACTGAATTAGAATATATAATTACGGGTGTGTGGGGGTTCAGTGGGATGACCTTCTTATAAAAGAGCTTTTGATGGTATATATGCTGCAAATAGTATTTTCAACAAAGTCAACTTTCTTTTCAGTCAAATGTACTTTCCGACTTTTTTCCAACGTTGTGTTTCAGTCAAAAATAACAGAACCATATATATATATATATATATATATATATATATATATATATGTGTGTGTGTGTGTGTGTTTGTGTGTACATGGTTGCAGTTTTCTATCCTTGGATTTCTACATCAATATCAACATGAATAATAACATTGCATACAAGTGGCAGTTATTAATTATTCTGTATACCTTTTAAAAACATGGAAAATTGCAGTGACCTGATGGCCAGTCATGCTGATACTCTTACCTCAAAGAAACAGACCATCTCAGCTTCCTCCAGTAGCTACTAAATCATAAAAGTCCTATAAAAATTACTAACTGTTCTAAAGATAGTAAAAAAAAAACGAGCAGAAACAGTGCCACACAATGCCACTAATAAGGAAATCTGACACTGCTTGCACCACGGACTGCAAAAGCAACAGGGATTTCATCAGAATCAAACATTAAAAATTTTTAATGGTTGATTCTGATGAAATCCCTGTTGAAGGGAAGAAAGCGCTCAATTTGTGTATTTTAACTGTGGAATAATATAATTACTGGTTTTGCAGTCCGTGGTGCAAGCCGTGTTTGATTTCCTTATTATTAACTGTTCTAAAGAACCAGTTTTCATATGTCATTAGACACTCGCACACACACACACACACACACACACACACACACATATTCTTCTCCAAGTCTGGCTACTATGACAAGAAGCCATCGATATTGTAGGTTTCATATTCTTAGCATTAATCATCTATCCTGTGAGAAGCAGTATGTCACCTTCAAACATCAACGTGTCAAGCGAAACAGCATACCCAAGTGATTTAATCTGCTAGCACCATTTTATCTTAAACTGTTCAGTGCAAACAAAACACAAAAATAAACAAAATGTAACCCATAGTATGTGATGGATTTCATCTGTCATACTGTCTACCCTTCTCTTTAAATACCATTGACAGGCAACTTGCTGTGTGAATTTTGCAAGTTGTTGCAGTAGGCAGTAGTATGTGGTTTGTACATGGTAGGCTTCCTTATCTCATTCCATAAAGAAGGCTGCTTAAGTGGGCCATGTAACTATAGAACAGTATCGCTATTCAGCTAACTATCCATAATTATGGAAAAAAGTACTACACTGACACGTGTTGACTTGTGTTCTAGAGTGTTCTAGACTACACAGTACAAGGAAATGATAGAAAACTGCAGCTATGAAAATACTGCAATAATGGTATCATTTGATTTATCATACTATTATAAATGTCGTTCAACTAATGATGTACAAATGTTGGTTCTTTAGAACAGTTAGCAGTACTTTTTGTAGGATTTCTTATGATTTTAGTAGCCACTAGAGGAAGCTGAGAAGATCTGCTTATTTCCTTGAGATAAGCGTACCTGCACAACTGACCATTAGGTCACCGGAGTTCTCCATGTTTTTCAAAGGTATGTGGAAGAATTAATAACTTCATCCTGATTCTTTTTCTTTTCAGAGTTTGAGAACTAGCTACCGCAAAATTAAACAATCATACTTGGAAGAAATAAATGCTTTTCGTAGCCAAAATAAATAAGCACATAAGTGAAACTAGAATTATTGCTTTTCAGTGAAGTGACTTATCAGTCTAAATCTGTCCTTCACCAGATTCCTATGATAGTATTAAAACCAAAAAAGCATTGTTTTGTATTGTTTCTATGTAAAATCATTCATTCCTCAAGAAACTCTGCATGTAGAGCTTAGCCCTGCCCCTAATAAGGCATGCTGGAATTATGTTCATCTCAACATCCATATTTGATCTGATCAGGATGGAATTCATATACCATAGAAGTGTTAATTTTTATTCTGCCTTTCTGATTTGATGGAGCGTTATGCTCTTAAAGAATTGCAGGATGTTATCCAAAACTCCAGCTTCTACAGCTCTGTATATTACAGAGATTATTCTTCTAGATCATGGCAAACACCATACAGATGGTATTTATGTGACAGGTGCCTGATATCTGCAGGTCATATTTCATTTGAGATGTGCAAATTTAAGAGCATTAAAAGCAATATAATTGTTGCTGTAGAAATCCAAAAATTGTACAATTACCTGCCAGGTAAACTGCAGCTCTGATAGCCCTGGCATCCTCCAAGAGAAAATTAAGTCTACCAGAAGTTATATAAGGTATGGCACTACGTAGTAGCTCAAATCAGTCTTATATTTTTTACCACTCATTTTCCCAGTAATAATAGCTAATGCTGTTTACTTAATACTGGTTTGTTAAAAAAAAAAAAAAAAGTTTTGCCCTATTTGTGATGTGGCATTAGAAATAAGTATGAAAATATAGAAAGGCAATTACTGTTGCTAGTACTCTAAAATATTATTGAACCATGGGTATGTTAACATAAATAAAGATAAGTCTGATGCCTACAGTTGCTAGTAATTATAAATAACTATGAAATTCTGGACTGGTTGATGAAATGTACTGCATACTTGCCTTACTGTTGTACATCTCTGGTTAACAATGGCTCACCATCTGTATAAGGTAAGATATTCTGAGGATGATTTCACTCTTCTGGCTCTCTTAGTTGAAAAGGGATCTTGTCCACTGACTCAGACCCAGGATATTATGGCTGTCAACCTTTTAGCACAACAAATGTGGACAAAGCCTAAAATAACAGTGGGACAGATTTTAAATATTGCTCTTATAAAGTTAAAAAGTTGTTAGAATGCCAGGATTTGTGCCAGCATGCATTTTTTCTGAAGGATATGGAGTCTGAAACTCAGATGTATGTAATTATTTAGTGACTTCAGTCCTCAGTGATTTGCTAGAAAAGGTACACATTTTATGTGGAACAGACCTAAAGTATCAGGCAAAAATCTGGGCAGTCTGTGAAAATCTGGACAGCTGAGATGTAAGGATACTAAACCAATAGATAAACTAATTGATAGAAGCACTGAAAAGCATATTCTTCTTTCCATTAAAGGCTGGGGGGGGGTTACTGTTATCATTGCCATTAGCACTGCCTTTGACAGTATAGGCACAATATTTTTCATTACACAATTTAACCAAATTTATATTCAAAGACATATGCAATGACCAGATGTTCACAAGCATATAAATCAAGAAATGCAGTAAGACTTCTGGTTCCCTAATTCCCATGCCACCCACTCCCTAACAAAAAAATAAAATAAAAAATGCAGCTGCAGTTTTTCTGTGGTGTAAGCTCTAGGAGCAAAACTCAATAAGCTACATATTAAAAAAGTAAAACAAAAATATAAAAAAAGATTTTTAATAAAGAATGCTTTTTATTCAGTCGCTCTGAAAAGTAAACAAATATAAGTAAGAAGAGTGAAAACTTTCAATTGAAACACAGACAAACTGATTTCCAAAAAGCATTAGAAGGTGGTCTTGCTAATTCTGGTAATGAGGAATCAGAAGCAGTAGCAGGAATCAGCAAAACCATCCTCAAATGCTTTTCTGAAATCACTGTGTCTGTGTTTCTTTTGTAAAGTTTTTACTCTTCATCCTTATTTTTTACTTTTTAGAGCGACTGAATAAAAAGCATTTTGCATTAAAAATATTTTATATATTTTTATTTTTTACTTTTTAGTCTTTAAATAAAGTACTATATGTCTGTCATTAGCAAGACAGTGGTTTCCACTTTCTTGTTACTTAAAGCTAAAATATCATTCCTCTGTCATTAGACATAACTGCTTGCTGATTCAAATGGTCATAGCACTTGTTTATGTTTGGCTATTTTCTGAACAATGCTACATTGAGTGACACAGTGGACAATTGATCGTCATAAGACTGGCACATTCATAGTTGTGGTCAGAAGCCATCTACATTTGCTTTAGCCTAATAACCTTATGTAATATTTTTCTCCCTCTTATGTAATATTGTCTGTCATTCAAAGGAAGGAACAGCAGCTGCGTGTAGGGGTTCATTCAGCAGATGCAGCTGCTTTCAAATGTAGCACTGGGTTTCACAAACCGAGTTTTGTTTTTACCTTTTTATACATGTTCTATTCATGTACAGAAAAAAATCTGTATATAATAATTATCAAAATGCCAGGTTGTATGTGATTGTTTAAAAGTAAAAGTGTCGGCACATGGGATACATCTGAGTGTGTGTGCATCGTACCTCTCAACTGTACAGATTTTTGCTTGACGTGTTTGATCTGCTTCTCATGAAATTTGTGTCTTTCTGTCAAATCACTGAGGATTGATTCCTGTCATTCAGAAAATACCTACTAACACATGTAAACTTTGATAGTTGCCAGAATAACAGGATAAGAGCAATATTTAAAGTATGTCCCTATTTTGGGACCCTTGACCCCTTATGGCTTTGTCCTGATTTCTTCTGCTAAGAGATGAGCGGTGTGCTGTACATCTTTTTAAGCAATGGGGGAGGAGGAGCATTTATATGGAATAAGCAGCAGACATTTTCTGATGATGTTAGCAGATACTTAAGCAGCCCCAATACAAAAATATATATTGCTGTCATGTCCTGCTGAAGGACGTATCAGACAAGACTATTGTAGTAAGCAGCTTTAGCAATGAACTTGTATCTTCTTTATATTGAATATATATATATATATATATATATATATATATATATATATATATATATGTATTTTGTATAAGATAGCATTCATATAACTCTTGGGTTAGCACATTATAAAAAGTCTATATAATGATGTCTCCTTCTGATAACATGGGAATAGTTCATTTACCCAAAAATAACCATCTCCTTTTTTTTTTTGGTGGAGTATGGTGGTGTTGGACATTTTGAGGAGAGAGTAGATAGGGAAATAATGTTGAAAGGAAAACACATTTTATGGCAGGTATTAACATGGCTAAAATATTACAGATGAGAGTCTAAAAGTCTTGCCATCATATCGTGCATTACACTGATAAAATGTAGCTTTATTAATAGGCATTATACCATAGTAATTCACGACTAAGAATCTTTTTGAATTCCGCCCCCTAACATTCTGTCTGTTCAAAATGCAAACCACAGAGTTTTTGTAGAGTATAGCACAGGCAGAGCTACAATGAAATAATAATGCAGAAAGAACCCCACCCACTTCGATCCCCACCCAGTTCAAACATTTTGTTCAAAAAGTTCATTATCTGCACAACTTAGAGGGACTAAAATACTGTCTCTCTGTCATTAGCAAGGAGAATGGAGGTTGTGTGTGTGTGTGTGTGTGTGTGTGTGTGTGTGTGTGTGTGTGTGTGTGTGTGTGTGTGTGTGTGTGTGTGTGTGTGTAGCAGGAAAGTGCCATTAATGGAAGTGTGTTTGTGCAACAGGAAAGTGCCGTGAATGGAGGTGTATGTGGAGCCAGAAAGTGCCAAGAATGTAGGTGTATGTGTGGAGCAGGAATGTGCTGTGAAGGGTGTGTGTGTATGGAAAAGGAATGTGCCACAGTGGTGTGTGTGTTTGTGTTGAGAAGTAAAGTGCTGTGAACAGAGGTGTGTGTGTGTGTGTGTGTGTGTGTGTGTGTGTGTGTGTGTGTGTGTGTGTGTGTGTGTGTGTGTGTGCATGTGTGTGTGGAGCAGTAAAGTCCTGTTAACAGAGGTGAGTTTGTGTGGAGCAGAAAGGTGCAGTGAACAGACGTGTGTGTGTGTGTGTGTGTGTGTGTGTGTGTGTGTGTGTGTGTGTGCGCATATATAGCAGGAAAGTGCCGTGAATGGAGGTGTATGTGTGGAGCAGGAAGGTGCTGTGAATGGTGTGTGTGTATGGAAAAGGAATGTGACACAGTGGTGTGTGTGTGTTTGTGTTGAGCAGTAAAGTGCTATGAGCAGAGGTGTGTGGATATGTGTGTGTGTGTGTGTGTGTGTGTGTGTGTGTGTGTGTGTGTGTGTGTGTGTGTGTGTGTGTGTGTGTAGCAGTAAAATCCTGTTAACAGAGGTGAGTTTGCGTGGATCAGGAAGGTGCTGTGAACAGAGGTGTGTGTGTGTGTGTGTTTGTGTGTGTGTGTGTGTGTGTGTGTGTGTGTGTGTGTGTGTGTGTGTGTGTGTGTGTGTGTGTTTGTGTGTGTGTGTGTAGCAGGAAAGTGACACAAACAGAGGTCTGTGGCCAGACACAGTGTGTAAATGATGTGGACATGTAAGATTGTGCATGTGTGCTCTCAGTATAGTGCATCCCACGCTGTCAATCTGTGGTTATGTCTGATCTTTGTGAGTGTGTCCCTCGCTGAAGAGAAGATCTGTGTTTTTTTCCTCTGTTTCACGAGAGGGTGACAGGACCCCTGAGGGAAAGAGCCACAAAGCCAATTTCACTAAAAGCATTCTGATAAAAATTAATAAATATACTATTGATCTCGAGCAACACAAATAATTTAAATAATGTGAAAAACAAGCTTTTATTAAATATTACAAGTGCATAGCATAAGCACTCTAATCTAAACAGTATATTGTCAGCAAATTCACTACATCCAGATTCTGTGCATATGCTGGGATATATGTGGATGTCACATACACATCAAAGTACCATGCCCAGATGCTGAAGTCAGAAAAGTGATGGATCACAAATGAAGTTCAGCATTTCAAATGCTATCATGTAAAGAAGGTAAGAAATATATATATATATATATATATATATATATATATATATATATATATATATATATTTTTTTTTTATATGAATAAGTGAATGAGTTAGTAGACCCATCAGTGGAATGTATCTTTTCTAGAGGGAGGTTGCAGTGTGGTAGGACAGGTATATTTACATTTTGTACAGTTTTTACTCATGTGAACTTGTGGGATTTTTTTTTTTACTAGTTCAAATGTGTGGTTTATGGTGTTTTGTGGCATGAAGTAATTAGGGTACATGTTATCGTTATGGACCCCATACCATGGTTCATGTACTTAAACTATACATGCCATGCACTGATACAGAGTAACCTGTCTGTGTACTATTTTAAGGTAAATCATTAAGTTATTTCAACGTGGAATGCCTTGGAATGCTATATGCTATTTCAACAAGCCACATGTGTAAATGCCACAACATTTAAGCAGTTACTCATGGCTGTTTCTTCCCATCCTCAGATTACTAATCTGGTATTTCTTCCTTATGACAATGCTAAGGATTTCAGCACTCCACAATCTCATATTTATACACAGTGAGAGAATGCCTTTCTGTCAAGGCATTGTGGAGAAAAGTGAAAGAAGTCGCCTCTAGGGCCCTACGCATCCCACCATCATTAGATAATGCATAATTAACATTCTTATGCAGGGATATTAAACTGTTTCATTTAGGCAAGTTGGCATTTAAGCAGTGTAAATGCAGTTATAAAATACTTTCCCATGGGAAAAATGCTTTATGCATTTATTGTTCAGACTTCTACTTCTTGTGACATTTGTAAAGCATTAGCTCTGCTATTAGATATAGAAAAAATGTTGAGTTTATTATTTAAAATGGAGCAAAGTCTACAAAGAAGCTTTGGCCTTGAGTACTACTTTGGTGTCATGTTTCTAAACTTCCAGAGCCAAAACTGTTTCTTTCAAAAGATGTGAATAATAGACATAAAAAGAACAAACATACGACTGACAAGCCGTTGAATTCAGAATGTCTTACCATGAATAAGAATGATGTTAATCATTCTAACTGCTGCAGTAGCCTTTAGGCCAGTGACGGCAAATCTATGACATGTGTTTCAAAGTTGACACATGCCACAATGTTTTGGGTGACACGTCAGTGATCACCAACACCCGAATTACCAAAGACACTGCTTTTGCAGTCGTTGCTCATTTGAAGTGCACAAAATTATTTTGTGCCAGGACCTTTTGCTACGCCAATCCCAAAAGGTTTGGATCACTGCTTAAGGCTGTATGGGCTGTATCTTGTCTAGGAAACAACAATCAGCTCACTTCAAAAAATTCTGTGACCTCACACCTTCACTGTGATTGGATAATCCTGAGGAAGGTAATCAGCATTCAGAGTGAATATTTCTTCAATGCTTTGTACCCATAATGAAAATAAATATCTGTTGTGCTTTACAGGAACAACAGTCCTCTCAGAACTTTGTTTCTGGCAGATAAAATCCCTGTTGGGAACCCCTCCACATAGAAATTATTGCCCTTTTAAGAAAAATAATATATATTTACTGAAAACAGTATTTTCCTTTTAAGAAGCTCATATTTTTTTCAGAATATTAGAGGTTTCCTGTTAGGGACAGCTATTTTAGTTTCATGTGTCTGTTAATTTAATAACACCAGAGCACTCCACGGCGATCGGACCATACACAGAGAAAACTAGTGGCACTATAAGTAATAGTTCAAGCATGAAGTATAAAATCCAAGGTTTATTGGAATTCCAGGTTAGCACTTTCACCCTCATGGGCTTCTTCAGACGTTTTACATCTCATAAAAGTAATGCTGACATTAGTTTGGAACCTCTCAGACAGAGTTTTAACAGAAGATGAAATCTCTGTACTGAATAAGGGACTGTCATTTATTCCTTCTACAAAAAGCAATTTACCTGACTCAGTGATAGATACGAAATTGTTTGGAAGGAATGTTCAACTGAAATTAGATTATGGGGGACATTCATCAATGAGTGAACATGGAGTTTTCAAGAGACCCAGCACATTTATTCCTATACTACATCCATTAGTAGATGCTTTTGTTAAAATAGTAGAAGAGGACTTACATTGACTAAACAATAATAACAAAAATAAATGGTATGGTAACCTGAGTTCAAAACAGAGAGTTGCTATGCATAATCTGAGGAGTGACAACACACTTATGATTAGACCAGCTGATAAAGGAAGACCAGCAGTAGTTATGAATAGAACAGACTATGACAACAAAATGAAAACAATGTTGGATAATAGTGAGTTCTATTCAGTAATCTCTAAGACTGAAATAGATATACGGGTTGGAACTATTAGAAGGATGTTAGAAGACTTATCCAAAAGTGAAATTATTAGTTTGGAACTATACACATTCTTTTTAGTTGAAAATCCGTTGATTCCAGTCATTCAAGTGTTACCGAAGGTCCACAAGAATACACATAATCCACCCTTGAGACCCATTGTGGCAGGGAGAGGTTGGGTTACTGAACCCCTCTCCTTGTATGTCGCAAAACATCTAAGGAAAGTTATAGATAGTTTCACTCATATCCTAAGGGATACTAAACAGTTCCTGCTGGACCTTTACAGTAAAGTGAGTGTGTTACAGACTGATTTACACTTCATATTAGTGAGTCGATGTACAATCATTGTTTACAGTTATACCCAACCAACATGGGTTAGAAAGTATATGGAGATGTCTCAGGGTGAACACTGATTATACCATGTCCCACATTGAATTAATTACTGGTTTGCTAGAGGCAATCTTGGAAAATAACATCTTCATGTTTAATGATACTGTCTATATACAGAAGGATGGCGTGGCTATGGGTACATCATGCGCCAATAGCTGCGCCAACTTAGTGATGGCAAACTGGGAAGAGGAAAAACTATTCCTACTAGATAGCTTCAACAGGAATGTTATTTATTATGCTAGGTTTGTGGATGACCTTTTCCTCCTATGAGGAGGATTGGAAGATGAACTACAGAAGTTTTTTTGTGAGGTCAATTCTTTGACCAATTTTTTTAATTTTACCATGGAGAGTTCGGATAGATGGATATCATTTTTAGATGCATACATTGAAAGGTTAGACAGTGGTCTACTCAATACAGGTGTATATAGGAAGTCATGCTACAAGAACTCCCTCTTACATAGATGGAGCATGCATCCTCATTTTGTGTTTCACAATATAGTGAAAGGTCAAGCTATAAGAGCCTCATGTTTGAATCCAACAGAACAAGGGTTTAAGAATGAGTTAGATCAATTACGAGGGAGACTAGCTGCCAGATCTTATACACCAGAAGAGATATACTCAGGGATTGAAGGGGTATATGATCTTAGAACTTGATCTGCACATCCATATTTTGCAAACCCTGTAGATTTAGAAGGAACATCAGAGAGAACTAGAATCACTGATACGACAACGAACCATCCCATAGTTAGGGTCTCACTGAATTATACACAAGACATTAGCAGTGTGAAAGGGATTTTTTTATAAGAACTGGTCTGTCCTCACTACAGATCCCAAATTAAAAGAGATAGTGGGGGGTAGACCGTCGTTTGTCTATAGAAATAAGTCAAACTTGTACAGATTACTCTGCCAACACAGAGTCCCCACTACAATTGGTAGGGGTGAGATATTAAATTGCACCAGACCATGTCATAAATGCAATTATTGTCTCTTTATATCTGAGGACACCAGCTTTGTACAACCTGTCACTATGAAAAGATTTTGTTTCAACACTACAGCTAATTGTGACACTCAGCATGTCACATACCTAGCTAAGTGCATGGCCTGTGTTGCATTTTATGTGGGGAAAACTGATAGAAGGTTACGTGATAGGATACATGAACATCTGTATAATATATGCATCCAATCCCCACATAATGCATTATCCAAGCATGTTATGAATACAAATGACACACACAGCTTCAAATTTCTAATACTACAAGTAAACAAACCCATTTATAGGGGTGGGGACATAAGGAACTATACAGAAAGAACAGAAGCCAGGTGGATTATAATGCTAAGAGCAGATCAGAGACTTGGACTGAATGACAGAGTCCCTATTAAACCGACCCTAAAAATAGAAAGTTAGTTGTTAGATAAAGACCTGCAGGTCAGATGGGACATTATATTTGTATACATCATTGTGATATCATATAATGTAGTCCTCATACAGCTCTTACATGAATCTATTATGAAATGTATTTTATATACAGTTCTTATATGAACTGGCATAATTTGTTGTATAACATTTTATTGATGCATGGCATATACACACGTACATATGTTTTGATATACATAACATTTAAAAAAAATTTTTAAACATTCTTAAATATATTTGTTTTTTATATTTATATATGCTGTTATGTACAAGTATTTTTATATATTCTTTATATATACTTTTATAAACATAGTATATATATATATATATATATATATATATATATATATATATATATATATATATATATATATATATATATTAATATATGTATACTTTAACTGTAAGTTGCTTTGTGGTTGAGTATTTATAAACTGTTCTTGAATGAAGCCTTACAGGTGAATACTATTTTACTTAATTAAAGAATGATGTCATAGAGACTTTAGTATAAATGTTAGCATTACTTTTATGAGATGCAAAAGGTCTGAAGAAGCCCATGAGGGTGAAAGCGCTAACCTGGAATTCCAATAAACCTTGGATTTTATACTACATGCTTGATATTACTTATAGTGCTACTATTTTACTCTGTGTAAGGTCCGATCATTGTGGAGTGCTCTGGTGCTGTTTCTTTGCTTTAAATTTATTTGGTATAGTTATCAGAGCATTTACCCCTACTTCGCTTGTTTTATTTGGTTTAAAAAGTGTTAATTTAATAAGGCTGTTTTTGAGAGAATTGTGTACTGCTTGTGTAAACTTTGATTCTTTGTGACAAAACATTTCACTTAGCATCTGACAGGAATATATGCATCAGTGTAATGCTTATGCTCACATCCTAGCACCCTACATGCCATATTGCTTTACTCTAGGTGTGTTTGAATGTTTGCAGGTGCTGAGAGGGAATTTGTGTTCTGCTTGTGCTTTTTTTTTTTTCTTGTGAAAGGACTGGGGACAATGTTGTGAGTGTAAGTGTGCTACTTCTGAATACTCATTGACAATTTGTCTTCTGACTGATCTGCTCCAGCAATGATTACTGTTTTTGGCTCCTCCTCTTCGAATACAGTGTGGATAGTTACTCAGGTCTTGCTTGTTTTTCTCCCACTGTACATAGAAAGAAAAAAAATCACTCACCAAGGAGTCATTGATGATATTGCAGAATCAGTCTGTGCCTCAGCTGATAGTGGGTGAACCTGCATTGGCCATTGGTTGTTTTACAGATCACTGACTTTTCTGTCTGGCTTTCTGTGTTATAGTCTTTTCAAGCATCATGAACCAGGTGTAAGACATGTCCGGTTTGGCTGTTAACAATGTCCTATATGGACATGATGGAACAATGTTCTCTAGGTCTGGGAGATACTCTGAGGGATCCTTCTCAGGGTAACTAGGGCAAGAAGCCATTATACCAGGCATACATCCCTTCTTAAAGTCAGTTTTCTTCCACTGCAACTCGTATTAAGTTAAAAACACAACACCTGAGTTTTTTTATTTTGTTTTTTTTTTTTTACCTTGGCAAGGCAAGTGTTACAGGTAATGGATACTGGTATATAGAGGCCATTACAGGTGGGTATCTACTGTAAAGTAATTCCCAAGTAAACAGTGTCTAATAATAGAGATAGGACTTCTAAAGATTCCCAAGCCCAGCTCAGTGGTTGTGAGGAAAATATTAATTCTTATCTTCCTGTGGAGGAATTTGCTTTTAATCAGACCATAGCCAGGATGAATGAAGTATTTTTATGGGAATAAACAGATGTTTCCCCCCTGAACCGATGAGATACTATATGTGACACAAAGGAAATTTTGCCAGCCCAACTAGTTGGAATTTTGTAAGTAATTATATGTCATTTGAGAATATTAATATGATTTTTATAGAAATGTAACAAAAAGGGACACTGCCAGCCCAGCTATCTAGAATTTTGTAAATAATTCAATTGAATATTGAAATAATTTATGCAGAACTGTGTGTTATATACTAAGATGTATCCACAGTGTACCCTGCTTGAAGATAGAAGAATAACCAACAAAACTTAATAGTTGAGGTTAAGCTACTTTATAGCTGGGCCATAGACAAAAGATGTTATCTCTCAGTTTCAGTTCAGTAGCAGACACAGTGTCTAGAGCTAAAAGTTTCTGTATTGTCTTGAAAGAGAAATAATTACTAAGTTTCAAATGTAAAAGTGTTTTATTGTTTTATGACTTCCATGAACTGCAAACATCTAAGAGATATGTATTTTTAATAGAGAGATGTTAAATTCTGTTAGTTTCTGTTTTAGCCAGGGAACTGAAGTCAGGTGACAAAAAGTGATGTCATCCAAGCTAACCCAGCAGTAAAATGGGATATTAATTAAGAATTCTGTCAGAGACAGACGGTGCAATTTGTATTTTGTCTTGGACCTAGTAAGAACATCCAGTCATCATCACCATCTGCACTTGGCTTGCTGTAAGTAAGATTTAGGGCATAGTATCTCTTTCAGATATAGATAAGAATACAATATAGATTAGTTTAGATGCTGTCTGTATTTATTTGAGACTGTCCTGCAATGTTGTTTTAAAATATTTCCTGTGATTTCGAACTCTGAAGTTACTGTGTTGATTGTACTGATTATTGTCTTGTTCTTTTATTATTTATTATTAAATATATTTAAACCTATCTTTGTGGCTGACATTTATAAGACATATTTAAGCTCAGAGTACTTGCATATTTATTTGGTGACACTGTAAAGGCCTCTCCTAAATAGCCTTGGAAGTCTTGGTCAGACTACCATTTGGATAATATTAGCATTACACAGTAGGATTGGGCACCCTTTGTAAGGGCCTTATAGTAGCTGATAAGCAGGGGATGGTGGCAGTGGAAACTATCTTATAGGCTGGGTAGAAGGGGGGGGCATAGCTAGTAAACCTGTGCCAGCCTTCCTCAGGTGTGTGTACATTGGTATGTAAGTCAAATCTCAAAGTATGTGTGTGTCAGCTACTTGGGTAGGGACACAAAGCACTGGTTGGTCAGAGAAGGTATTGGAGGTCTTGGCTTGGCCCCCTCAGCTGAGATCTTAACCCCATAGCTGTACCAGTGGGGAGTCTTATTGGGGATCTGGAGAAATTGGGAGAAAGCAGCTCCAGACTGACTGTGATCTCGGTGTGCTCTTAAGGGAAATTATGCTTTACTGTGTGTGTACTTGTCATCCTCCCATTATGTCCATCCCGTAGCTGTTGCCAGTGGTGAGGATTGAGGCTCCTTGATTACTGGGCCAGTACAATGGCATCACATATTAATTGGTGGTAGTGGTGGGATATCCACATTGCATATTAATTGGTTGACAGTGGTGAGATAGCCACATCACATATTAATTGGCTTGTAGTGTGGCTGACTACAAGGGGCAGGGTTGAACATTAAGCGCAACAAATGTCAGGTGGGTATGGCAGAGGTCTCCTACCTGGGACATAGAGTGGGAATGGTAAGATCAGGCTAGAACCTGCAAAAGTGGAAGCCATTCAGGCATGACCTGACCCTGTTACCAACAAACAGGTGAGGGCTTTCTTAGGAACAGAGGGTTACTACAGAAAGTTTGTCTCCAATTATAGTACCATAGCTGCTCCCCTTACAGACCTGACAAGGAAAAACAAGCCAGATAAAGTAGTGTGGACCCCAGCATGTGAGCAGGCATTCCAGAAGCTTAAAGGAGCTTTGGGAGGACCCCCTGTATTATCCAGTCCAGATTTCAGCAAATAATATGTTGTGCAGGTGGATGCTTCAAACCTTGGGGTGGGGGCTGTATTTTGCCAGGTTTCCTCAAATGGAGAAGGGCACCCAGTGGTATATCTCTGTTGTAGACTCCAACCCAGAGAGGAATGCTACGCGGCTGTAGAAAAGGAATGCCTAGCCATAGTGTGGGCACTGAAGAAACTTCAGCCTTATCTGTATGGAAGGAAATTCACTGTAGTTACAGACCACAATCCTTTAACATGGCTATATTATGCCAGCCAGCAAAATGCCAAGTTACCAAGGTGGAGCCTTGGGTTGGAAGCATATGATGGGACAGTGCAGCACTGTACTGGGGTCATCAATGCTAAGGCAACTGGAATCTCAAGACAAGGAATGGTGTAAGGTATCCCCAGATAAGTCAACCCTCTTAAGCAACATTTCTCAAGTGTCACTTGAAAAACTAGCTTGAGTTTTCAGGAGAGAAGAAATGTGACACAAGGGAAATACTGCCAGCCCAGCTAGCAGGAATTTTGTAAGTAATTATATGTAATTTGAGATTATTAATATGTTGTATATAGAAATGTAACAAAAGGAGACACTGCCAGCCCAACCATCTGGAATTTTGTAAACAATTCTATGTCATTTTTGAATATTGATATGATTTATACAGAACTGAATGTTATGTACTGAGCTAAGATGTATGTACAGTGTAACCTGTTGGAACATCGAAGATTAACCTGCAAAACTTAAGAATAGTTGAGGTTAAGTTACTTTATAGCTGGACCGGGGCCATAAACAATATATGTTATCTCTCAGTTTCAGTTTAGTAGCAGATACAATGTCTAGAGCTAGAAATATTTATATTGTCTTGAAAGAGACATACTTACTAGGTTTCAAATGTAAAAGTGTTTTATTGTTTTATGACTTTGAAGAGCCACACACATCTGAGAGATATGTATTTTTAACAAAGAGATGTTAAATTTTGTTAGTTTCAGTTTTAGCCTGGGAACTGAAGTCAGGTGACAAAAAGTGATGTCATCCAAGCTAACCCAGCAGTAAAATTTGGTATTAATTTAAAACTGTCTCAGAGACAGACTGTCCGTTTTGAATTTTGTCTTGGACCTAGCAAGAGCACCCACTCATCATCACCATCTACACCTGCCTTGCTAGAAGTAACATTTAGGGCATCTTATCTATTTTAAATATAGACAGGAATGTAGAAAAGATTAGTTTAGATGATTTCTGTATTTATTTGAGACTGTCCTGCAATGTTGTTTTACAATATTTCCTGTGATTTCGACTCTGGAGTTACTGTGTGATTTTACTGAGTATTGTCTTGTCCTTTTATTATTTATTATTAAATATATTCAAACCTATCTTTTTGACTGATATTTGTGAGACATATTTAAGCTTGCATATGTATTTGGTGACACAGTACAGGCCACTCCTAAGTAGCCTTGCAAGTCTTGGTCAGACTACCATTGGATAATAGTAACATTATACAGTAGGATTGGGCACCCTTTGCAAGGGCCTTATACTATTTATTTTTTTATTTTTTTATTTTACATTTGTTGACCGGGCTAGTCTAGCTGGAGAAAATTCCATTTTCAGTAGAGGCCCGGGGAGAAAAGCTCCACAAAAATAAGTACATAGAGACAAAAAATAAAAATATTAGTATACATGTTAATGAAAACAATAATAACAAACTGAACAATTTAAGATTGTTACTACAAGTGTTAATTTCTATCATACATAGTTACAAGAAAATAAGAAGCTATATGTCTTAAAATTAAAGGTGCATGAATTAATTACTTCCACTCGCAGTTACAGTCTAGGGAAAAAGATATTAAATTTTATACAGAGAAAACAGAGATACATGTCAGATATGGATACAAGGAAAGTAGGTAAAGAAAAAGAGTGTAAAGAATAAGGGGGAAAAAAAGAGGATTAGATTATGAAAATGTATGAAGTTAGGACAGTAATAGGCAAGGAAGCGAATTAGAAGACAGTATGGGAGGAAGGGAAGAATGCCAAGTGGAGAAGTAAAGTCAGAGAAGAGGTAGTTATAAGTAAAGTTGAAATATTGGGAATCAGGTTAATCAGGTTTGCTACAGGAGCAGAGCCAGTGATTTTGGAAGTGGAGTTTAATATTTTGTTTGAAGAGAGGCAGAGATGTAATCTTTGTTATGTTGCTTGGTAACGAATTCCATTTTGAACCTACAGAATTGGCAAAAAGGGAGTCACCAGCAGTGTTGTTTGATTTTATGGAACTAGTCAATAGCTTGCTAGATGAGCGGAGAGAGTTGAGATTATTATAGGGGATTATGAGTTGTGAGAGTATAGGGGTGTTATTTGGTTGGTACAGTATTTTGTGGGCAATGGTAAGTTGGTGGATTGCAAGATAGTTCTGATACTCTAGCCAGCCTAGTTGTTTCAAGTTAACACAGTGATGAGTTCTGTAGGTGTTACCTGTAGCGAAGCGGGCAATGTTATTGTAGCAGGTTGTTAGTTTGTTTAGGTTGTTTTTCTTGAGGTTGGTGAAGATAGGTGAGGCATAAAGAAAAGTAGAAATAAGATGGGAGTGAGCAATCCTAGTTCTGGTAAATGGAGTAAGGAATGGTCTGATTCGATATAAGGATCCTATTTTTCTGTTGACTTGTTTTATGGAGTTGTTTATGTGTTGGTTGAAAGAGAGATTATTATCAATGGTAATACCTAACAATTTAGTGGTAGAGTCAGGTGAAATGACAGTGGCACTGTTAGAGGAGATGGAGAAGTTTAAGGGGGAGGTCCTAGAAGTGGGTGTGAAAAGGAGCAGTTTAGTTTTTTTAGCATTTAATAGGAGGAATTGACTGGAGAACCATGTTTCTATGGTATTAAAGACTTTTTGAGTAAGAGAGATAAGCTCTGGGGTGGAGGATGCAGAGCAGATGAGCATAGAATCATCAGCATATTGAATGCAGGTTGCTTGAGGGATTATAGTATGAAGAGGTACTAGCTGATTAGTAGGTGGTGGTGGCAGTGAAAACTACCTTATAGTCTTGGTAGAATGGGACATAGTTAATAAACCTGTGCCAGCCTTCCCCAGGTGTG
Organism: Protopterus annectens; assembly: GCF_019279795.1. NCBI lineage: Eukaryota > Metazoa > Chordata > Ceratodontiformes > Protopteridae > Protopterus > Protopterus annectens. The sequence continues at coordinate 1,439,378,002 of NC_056737.1, forward strand.
TGTGTGTGTGTGTGTGTTTGTATTTGTATATAAATCAAATCTCAAAGTTTGTGTGTGTCAGCTACTTGGGTTGGGACACAAAGCACTGGTTAGATTGAGAGAGTGCTGGAGGTCTTGGCTTGGCTCCCCAGCTGAGATCTTAGCCCTATAGCTATGTCAGTGGGGAGTCTTACTGGGGATCTGGACAAAGAGGGAGAAACCAGCCCCAGATGGACTTTGATCTCTGTTTGCTCCTAAGAGAAATTGTGCTTTACTGTGTGTGTACTTGTCGTCCTCCCAGTGTGTACATCCTCTAGCTGTTTCCAGTAGTGAGGATTGAGGCTTCTTGATTACTGGGCCAGTGCAGGGGTGTCACACTATCATATGTTACAAATGTGTATGGTGGTAAAGCTCTATTTCGCTAGTAGTTAATACTGTTTTGATATTGATGTTGCCATCATTAATCAAGACTTTTATGTATGTGTCACCCTCAATGGTTGTACCTCTCACAGCATTGGCCTTATGCATAATGACTTCTCTGCCTAAACTTTTATTTTGACCTTGATTTGTGAGACTTTAGGTTTGCTGCATATTCTAGAAATCTTTTCCTTTTATCATATTGTTTATTTATTTAGGTAGACCATCAAGCTGTGTTGTTCTTGCTCTTCCTTTTTTGTTTAGTTTTGGTAGGGACTGATAGATTTATATAGCTTTCTAAACAATCAGAACATTTATCTGCATAACAGATACTGTATAATGTCAAAATTTGGGGGGTTACGGCTATATTTGAACTTAAAGTCTTCCTCATAAAATGGTAGGAAGCTTGTTAATTTGATGTCTTTGAAAGTTGTGATGTTTACATCTACTGGTTTAAAGATTTTGAAAATGAAAGTTACCAGTTTGTGGTCAGACTTGATTGTAGAAGGGTATGTCAGTGGCATAGTGTATAAAGATGCAAGATTTGTAAAGATCAGGTCAAGAACACTTTGTCCTCTAATTGACTCTCTGACTATTTGAAATGAGGGATTCTTATTTATAGAATCAATGAATTTCTAGGCATAACCTATATTTGAGGTATTGGCATCCAGTTCATTGATGGGTAGCCTAAGTTTCCATAATGGTAGGTGATAGAATTTTTGTGTATTCAAAGTTCAAAGTACATCCACTATATTTAATGAATGGATGTGTTTTCAAGGGGTTATCAACAACATCCTGTAACATGCTAAGATCTGATATTTGATTCTCTTTATAGTACGTTGAATCTCATGAAGTTTGATTTGTGGGTCTCTTTGAATCTGTCTTTATGTCTTGTGATTGTTAACAAATATAGATACCACAACATAATTTCTAATGGGTCTGAAGACATAGTAGGTGCAAAAGCCTGATATAGAGGAAGTGCTTTCTGAATTTTTAAACTAGATTTCAATAATAATGCAGAAATGAACGTGCATCAATTTCAGGAGGGTTTTATGGTCAGGAAATTTGTTATTAAGGTTCCTTGAAAGATCCATTAGTTGGAGTCTGCCTAAATATTTCACCAACAAGGTAGCAAAGGCTTTAGCAGGTATGTGGAAGCCATGAAAGGAGAGGTAAAATATACCCTTGGCAAAGCAAGTAGAGCTGTGGAGGAGTTCATCCCATGACCACAAATACTAGATACCTCTCAAATGACACCAGTTACATAGCCAATTGTTGAAAATAATGACATTTTTCCCTGCACATCAGTATCATTCATGGTGAAGGTAGGATTCCACTCAATACATAGTCTTGCCTACATTTATAACATAAATGGAGAGCTCAGAAATGTCTCCCTGCATATCCTTTAGGGTTTTACATTCCAGGTAAGTTACTCCCACATGAACCCCCACTATGTCATAGATATACTTGTCCATTTTAAGGGTCTTGAGGGCCAACAAGGTGTCAGAGTTCTTGAGACCTGAGAGACAACTCATTGCCACTCTATTGTTGTCCAGCCATATGAGAATACAGTTTGTGTGTCTTAGTATGGAGTCACCAGTCACCAGTACACTTTTTTAGAAGAGGGTTTAAGCATAATTGATTTGGGGACAGTTTTTTTTTTTTTTTTAAGAAGTCATTCAGATTTGGCCGTTACAGTATGTATTGCCTTTTTTAATTGGTAGTGACCTACTCTTGTTTGATATTTAGTGACTTTTTTACGGCTTCAGCATACAATAATTTTCAATTGTGAGAATTGCTGTGAAGGGTATGTGGTGCTCATAGACTATATATATGGATGGGTAAACAGCAGATTAAGCACAAGAAAGCAGCACAGAAGTTAACAAATTCAGTCAAGTGATTGTACAACACAACAGTTCAATTTGCATCAATGAAAACAAAATAAAATGAGCAGAAATTGTCTTAATACTACTTAGAACTGTAGATATCAATGGAGCTGAAGAAATAAAGTAATTTCTAAATTGATAATAAGTGACCTCTCATCCCAACATTTGTACATAAATTCTTCTCATGCCTGATTAAACTGGCTGTGGCCTCTTTATATTCCAATAAAAGATAAGTATAGCAACAACTTTTCCATGAGCTTTCCTCCAGGCAAAAATCTATTGGATGCTGTCATCCAGAGAGGATCCTCAGTACTTCTTTAATCTTTCCTTTATTTGACTTTATTCCAAATTTATACTGAATGTCAGGTAGATCAGCTCCAAAGTCATTCTCATGGCTATACTTTAACTTGGGCAAGGTTGGTTGCCCCTACTCAGGGACATAGTTTCTGCATAAGCTTCAGTATCTGAGGCCATTCCCTCCTGTGTCTCTTCCCTTTGGCAATCTTTATCTAGAGCCGAACTACACTTTGATAAAATGCCTAGTTTCTACATTTCTGTTAAGGGCAGGGACTTTTCAAACTCCACCGTTGTACTTCAGATGAACACCTTTGCCCAAAGATCTGATAATAGTGAGATATAAAATAGTAAGAAGGCGTAATTTTCTGTTTGAGCTAATTCTATATACTTTTTCTTGTTAGCATCTTTAAGGGAGTGTAAGGCTTTTTTTCAGATATACTTCCTAATCACACTTCTTATAAAGAACATGCAGCATTTTCTCTTTGTTTTAGAAAAAAATAGGCTGATCATCCCTTTGAATCAGCTGGAGCAGCATAGTTGAAGTATTTCTATTGAACAATAGTTTTGATACTGGCCTTTGTTTTTGCTAGAAGAACTTCTAAAATGCAGCAGTTTGTGTTAATCTTCAGTACTTGATTTTCCACAAGAAGAGAATTAATTGTTATCTAATTGGCCGTTTATACCTAAGGTAAGCAACTGAAAAACTGAAACAAACTTCATTCAATCAGTTAGTCTGCCTGTATTCTTCCATAACTATTATAGCAGAAGGGAATGCTTTCTGCACTGTATTGATACTGCATGTAGCTTAGATTTCAAATGGACTGAACCACACTAAGACTCTCTGTGCTCTTTTCTGACACAAAAGAATGTTCTAATATATGTCCGTCCAAATCACTGTCATAGTATTTATCTCCTCTGGGATCTCATGCCAAGGATAGCCCAACGTCCAGCCAGTATACTAAAGCCTTTTTTTTTTACCTAAGGAGCATCATATGTTAGACATATGCTCCCCATGAAAGCATAGGGCATAAAGGTAACATATGTATACTCCCAACTCAGAACTTCATTGCCGCCAGTCTGAATGCCATTGTCGTACATTAGTCTGAATGCCTTTCACTTTTATAGTTATACCAACCCTACATCTTTCAGATAAGTATCCCATTGGGGGTTTTTTTCTTTTTCTTTTATTGTTCGGTGAGTTACATGTCATCCAAGAAAGAGAAATGTCAGTGTGAGAAGCAGGTTCCCCATAATGATTGCCATGATAGGTGCCTGTTTTTCTTAGGTGTGTCCCATGACCACACTCAGTTTGGGTAGCCTCCTTTCTTCACTTTCCATTTACCTGGAGAACCAACATCTCAAGCTGTTGGACCAAGGTACCATGGCAGAATCTGCTATCCCTGAGGTACAGCCCCCACTGAAGAAGAAGACCACGAATTGTAGGTCTGTGTATGTTGCTGTCTAGATATGACATCTCTCTTGAGGTGAGTGAGAACCCAGAGGACACTCTGGTTTTGCCATCTGTTTTTTCTGCTGCAACCTTCTGGGAAGCTAGCATGAAATCTGCTTCATGCACATCCTTTGAGGCCTTACAAATGTCAGACATGGGTGTTGATTGGCAAGAGATTGAATGGTCTCTGTGAAAAAGTGTTAAAAGAATTAATTGGCTATTTGGTTGGGGCTGTTGTGATCAGAGCCTGAGGGAGTGGGTGTAAATGAATGACCTGGGTGTAAAAGTGTATTCATGCCAGACCAGAATTTTTTAGGATGTTCTTCATGTTTCACTGTTGCAGTCATTACATTTGGGTTATCTGCTTGCAGGTAGCCCTCAGTCGGCCTGATTATCAAAGCCTTGGGTCCTGCATCTGTTGCTGTCCCTTCTTCCATGACATCAGGTTGTCAGGGGTGCAAAACATGTAGCCGATGCCATTACATCAGTCTTTCTTGCCATGTGGTGCCCAAAGCAGAAGCAGTTCGCAAGTGCCGGTCGGCCGTCTCCTGAAATTTTCATTTTCGAGTTTCAGAACCCAAGTCTTCAACTAAAGCTAAGTACCCCATTGGGGAAACTTTTTCTTGCTCCTTACCGATGTAAGTAAAAGTTAATAATTGCATTACGTGTGGAAAGCAAATACCTCATAAAGATTTTCATTCATACTGTATTCCTTGCCTAGGCCCTCACCATGACATACCTTGCTGTTGGTTTTGTGCTTTATTTAATCAGCGCACTATCAGTCGTCGGTATATTTTCACCTCTAAATATTTTGGTTCTTGGTTTAATTATCCAGAAATGTCATCGGTTAGCCATCTGACTACTGGGATTCTGAAAAAATGCAAAGATAAAGACAGAGACAGGCTGCCGAAGTCCAAAACTGCCGACAACGCTTCTCCTAAGCCAGTCACCAGTTTGCTGATGCTCAGTGAGATGCTTTTGCAGCCCCTGATACCCGCTACTTCTGATTCGCAGGCCACTACTGAGACCCATTAGGAGTCCAGTATGCCGCGAGATGCTTCAACTATGGAACCCACGGATGTCTCTACCTTGGATGGGTTATGAGCCGCTGTGCAGGCACCGGCTACTGAGGGTGTATTCAGGCCTATGGACTTGTATATTAAACTGATGCCTCCTTCTTTACTTAGGCCTAAATCTCGATCCATGTCTAAAAAAACCAATGCCCAGGCCACATGCTCAGGCCTCTAGGCCTAAAAAAAATGGTAAGAATGACTGAAGATGTAATAACTCTAATCAGGGGTAGCCAACTTCCCCCCCCCCCCTTCTAAGAGGCCTAGGACTGAAGTTGATTATGAATCTTCTGATCAGGATTCTGTTGTTTCTGATTCTTCTGATGATCTGGATTTGCCCTTACCTACTTATGAGGATTCTGATGCAGAGGACTCTATTCCCTCTGCTTCCCCTCCTGAGGATTTTTCTTTTGGGGAAACCTTACATACTCTAATGGAGCATTTCCACTGGGAAAGCCAGGAATTTTCTGATTCAAAAAAGAGGCTTAGGGATTTCCTTCTCCTACTTCAGCATAGGCCTTTAGCTATTCCTCCTGTACTAGACATTGTTGATGATGCTTTCTCAGAATCTAGTTTGGCCCCTGATTCCCTGCCTCCTGCTCCCAGAAAACCTGACAGATACTACAAGGTCCCTGAGTCCCACAAGTTCCTTTTCAAAAATCCTATTGCAGATCCAGACACCATTTCACAGGGGACCAAAGGTATTAAGGCTTCTACTGCTAAAAATCCTACCCCTTCTGATAGAGACTCCAGGGCACTGGATAGATGGGGTAAGAAAGTTTACACTTCTGCAACCTTGGCCATTAGGGCTTTAAACTGCCAGTTTCATATGTTAAAATATCAGCAACATGTTATTGGACTGCTTAAACAGAAAATGATGTTGATTCCTGTCTGTGTGGAAAATAAAGAATTACAGGATTTAATGCATTCTGCCGAATAAGTTGAAAAACATACTTTTTAATGTGGTTTTGATTCATTAGATGCCTCTTGCAGGGCTGCTGTTACTGGGTCTGTAATCAGAAGGCATGCTTGGCTTAAGGAGCAATCTTTGTCATGTTAAAGCTAAATTGTTAGATGCTCCTTTAAATCAGGACTACCTGTTTGGCAATAAGGCTGAGGACATTCTTAAAAAGATGGAAGATAAAGCTAAATCTATGCAAACTTAAAGATTTTTCACAAGTTCAGCCTCCTAGATTTAGTAGGCACTGGCCCTCTATGAATTGGTCCTTTCCAGCCCCTTCCAGGTCTTCTCAAGCCAAAACCCTAGGTTTCAGTCCCAGGGGACTCACAGAACTAAGCAGTGAGGGGCCTCCACTTCCAAGTCTGGGAATAATAAGACTCCCCCCTATGGTAAACTGTCTCAATGACTTCCTTTTAAAATTTCCAAGCAATTATCAACTGACTGCCCCTTTGGGGGGAAAGATTGCTTTTTGTGCAAAGAATTGGGAACTCATTACCCAGGACAAATGGGTTTTAAATATAGTGTCCCAGGGATACAGATTTCATTTCCACACAATGCCAACACCAAGTGGGTGGCCGGACCTACCCCCAAATCAGTGGGCAAAGGCCCCAAAACAAGTACTTTCTCTCTTAAGCATGAGGGCTATTCAACTGGTACCAGAAGAGGAAAAGGGACAAGGTTTCTATACAAGACTTTTCCTGGTACCCAGAAAAGACAATTCATGGTGTCCTATCCTGGACCTGTCTACTCTAAACACCTTTTTGGAGATTCCAAAATTCAAGATGCTGACTCTTCACCAATTACTTCCTATGCTAGGCAAATATGCCTGGTTGGCAACACTAGATTTAAAAGAAGCATACCTGCACAGTCCCATCAGGGAATCTTGCAGAAGATCCCTATGCTTCAAAGCAGGCTACACGCACTATCAGTTCTCTGCACTGCCCTTTGGCTTATCTACTGCACCCAGGGTATTCACAAATTGCCTAGCTCCAGTTATTGCATTTTGCAGGCAAAGAAATATTCAAATATACCCATACCTGGATGATTGTCTAATTCAGGCAGAAAGCCAGGACATACTTTTGAATCATCTGGCCTTTGTAAAAAGGGTTCTAACCTGTCTGGGGTACACCATAAACGAAAAGAAATCACACCTGGTACCCTATCAACAAATTATATTCCTGGGAGCAAGCTTGAATACAACTTCCCAGATGGCTTACCTCAGGCCAGAAAAGCAAATTCATTTATCAACCTACTTCAAACAAGTGACTACAAAAACCCTGTTATCTGCAAGACAAGTACTGCAAGCCTTGGGGTTCATGGCCTCCTGCATTCTTCTAATTCCATATGCAAGACTGCATATGAGGAAACTACAGTGGTATCTAAAAAGCCTATGGTGTCAACATTCTCAAGACCTAGAAACAATGATTCCTATCATACCTTGCCTAAGCCTAGAGTTCCTTTGGTGGGCAGAGGCCTGCCACCAAAAAAAGGGACTACCTTTCACACCACCCTCTGCCACCCAAACCCTAACAACAGATGCATCAGACTATGCCTGGGGGGCTCACCTGGCAGGGAAGTGTATTCAGGGCAAATGGAACCCAAGTCAAATGCACCTGCATATCAATCAAAAAGAAATGTTAGCTGCACAGAATGCTCTGACAGCCTTCAAGGACCACATTCTTCCAGGACAACTAATGGTAAAGACGGACAACACCACTGTTATGTGATACATAAACAAGCAGGCAGGTACACATTCTTACCCCCTCTGCAGACTAGCCATGGCATTGTGGACACAGCCTTGAGCTACGAAGTGCACCCACAAGCTCAATTCCTGCCAGGAAAATTAAATACATTGGCAGATGGACTAAGCAGAAACCTCATGGTCCCACACAAGTGGAAACTGAAAGCAAGGATTTTCAACATGTTGACAAGCAAATTGGGGAGCCCAGATATAGACCTATTTGCCTCTCCCCAGAACTACCAATTGGACAAATTTTGCACAAGGACTCCCCACAAACAAGCCTGGAAAGTGGATGCTCTGTCCTTCAGCTTGAAAAACCTATCAGTCTATGCCTTCCCCCCTCAGCCTCTGCTCTCCAATGTACTACTAAAAATCAAACAGGACAAACTAAGGATGATTTTGATTGCTCCAGACTGGGTGCGCCAAAACGGGTACCCCCTCCTGCGCAGTGTGTCACGATTATCTCCATGGCAACTGCCTCAGACTCAGATTCTGCACCCTCAGCTTCCAACACTGAACCTTGTAGCCTGGCTAATTACTTAATCTCTCCTTTACCATCCCTCAGCAAACCTGTGATGGATATTATTTTAGAGGCAAGGAGGCCTAGTACTAGAAAATCTTATGCTGAAAAATGGAAAAGATTCTGTGCCTGGAACCAATCTCAAGGGATGAGCACTGCAGCACCCAGTTTACCTCAGATTTTACAATACTTAACTGAGATGCTTCACAAGTGCCTGTCTTTTTCCTCCATTAAAATCCACGCCTCAGCCATTTCAGCTCATTATAGCTGAGAACTTCCCCTCTTCTCTCATCCACTGCTCAAACAGTTCCTCGGAGGGGCCAAAAATTTGAGACCACCCAGGAGAGCCCCAACCCCAGCCTGGGACCTTAACTTTGTCTTGGAGAAACTCAATCTACCTCCTTTTGAGCCAGCTGCTACTGCAGACTTAAAATTTCTTTCTTGGAAAACAGCTTTCCTTTTAGCAATCACTTCACCTAGAAGGGTATCTGAATTACAGGACCTTATGGCAGTGGAGCCTTTCATCATCTTTCATGCGGACAGGGTGTCCCTCAGAACCAGTCCATCCTTCATGCCTAAGGTGGTATCCAGTGTGGCTCTTAATCAGTCCATTCATTTGTCAACCTTCTTTCCCAATCCACAGAATAAAGGGGAACGGATACTGCATTCCTTAGATGTGCACAGACAACTTAGATTCTACTTGGACAGGACTAAAGCTCAAAAGAAATCTGAACAACTGCTGGTGTCATTTGCTGCAGGGGCAGAGGGGAAGGCTATTTCAAAGCAAACCATGGATAAGCCATTGCATTCATTTCTGCTATAAGCACCATGGAAAACCTATCCCCCAGGGGTTCAGACCTCACTCCACCAGGGTTGCATCTACCTCTACAGCCTTTCTCAGAGGCGTCCCTACCAGGGACATCCTAGAAGCTGCTACCTGGAATTCTGTACATACTTTCACCAAGCATTACCATTTGCCAATTTTCTCTAAATCCAGAGCTGGCTTTGCCACTGCAGTCTTGTAGGGCCTTACAGTGGGCCCTAATGCTATCTAAATTCCTCCTCTCAACCATAGCTTTGGGAATCTACCCAAATGTAATGACTGCAACAGTGAAACACGAAGAACATAGTACAGTTGTGTACACTTACCATAAATGTAGGTGTTCGAGTGTATTCACTGTTGCAGTCCTGGTTACCCTCCCTCCAGCCCCTAATTTCTTTTGGCTATACCTCTACTTTCCTTTACTATGCTTAAAAGCCTTTTTTGGTGTATTTGCTTTTTTGTTGGAGGTATATCTTTGTGCTTTTATGTTTAATTGCTTCCCATTAGGGGGGCACCTGATATCTGGGGCAAGAAAAACTGATGTAATGGCGTTGGCTGCATCATTTATACCCCTGATGACCTGACGTCATGGAAGAAGGGACAGCAACTGATGCACGACCCAAGACTTTGTTAATCAGGCTGACTGAGGGCTACTTGCAAGCAGATAACCCAAATGTAATGACTGCAGCAGTCAATACACTCGAACATCTACATTTATGGTAAGTGTACACAACTGTACTTTTATTTTGGTGGGTTTGATGGAGGTGACAGTAAAAGTTGCTTTTATCTGACAATATGGCTTTTTTTTGTTTCATTTCTTAACTGTCTGAACTTTAGTTGTTCTGTAAGGCATTTAGTTGTATGCCAGCTGGCCCAGAGTTTGTTTCTTTGGAGTATTTTTTATTTGGTAGTTTTGGAGAGCCATGGAGCTGGTTTAGACCTACTTCTAATTATGCGTGTTGGGGCATGGTAGTCTAGAGTGGCTAAGAATTTAGAATTAAATTAAAGAATCTTCTAATGGTAGGTGTTTCAGGGGTGACCAGTCACAAGCTAAAAGTTCTTTTTGAAAGCTGTCGGGGTTAAAATTTTTGTTAGTCCTTATTGTCTTATAAATGGTTGGGTTTGGGATGTCACTTTTATATCTGATTAAGAAGGTGATTGAGTGGTCGATTATATCTTCAGGGAGGGTACCTACTTTGTAAATTTGGTGATGACTATTTGTGAGAATCCAATCTAGGGTGCTTTCCTTGTTATTACGTTTATTGGTTCTAGTGGGGGATGTAATGGTTTGAGTAAAACCATGTAGGTTGATATGAGTAGAGGGCTGTTCAGATGTACAGCACCTCCAGTTTATATTAAAGTCACCGAGTACTATGTGGTTGTGGTAGAATTTGGTCCAGGGTTTGGATGTATATCACCATATATAAGGGAGTGGACTTGTATTCTCAGATTGAGTTTTAAAAGTTTATATATTAGGTCCTGGGATTTCCTAGCTCTTGGGCTATAATATGTGATGTGAATGAGTCTATGTAATTTAGCTGATAAATACTTTGGTGGACAGGGTGTGTTATTATGGCTATGAGGGATTATAAGTGTTAGTGCGGAGGTTTGCTTTATGGGGTTGTGAAATGCTAGACAGTTAACATGTTCATAGAAAGTAAATAGGTAAGGTATAGTTAAAATAGGTAGGAGTGAGAATAAAAGTAAGGGCTTCAGGTATGTAGGGGTAGTAGTGGGTGGCATTGTAGAAGTATTCTATCTAGGTTACTATACAGTGATGAGTACAGATAGTTTACTAAGGTACTGACTAGTGGGAAGTGGGTTATAGCACTTTAAGTGGTTGGAGCATGTGATTGGTTGTATTGATGGATGTGTGTGGTTAGGGTGTATAACTCTAGAAGTATTGAGGGCAGGTGGGAATTGAGGGCAGGGTAGGGGAGCAGAGTGACCCCGCAGGGCGAACGGAGTGGGTACAGCCCACTGAAGGAGTGAGCCCTAGGAGAACAATCAGTGGAGAGCTGATTGCTAAGGTAAGTTTAGGTGGAGAAAGGTGGGAGGTAAGAGCCTTGATAGTAGGGATAGTGGGCAGAGTAGTTAAGTGATGTAGAGTAAAAGGACAGAAGGATAGAGTGGGACTGTAACTCAACATTTCAGGGGGTTGGGAGAGTGGCCTAATGGTTAAGGTGTTTGCCTTACAAACACAAGGTACAGGGTTTGAATCTCACAGGGGATAACTGGCTAAGCTTAAAATGGCTCACAAGGGCAGTTAGCCTAGTACTAATCTACATACCTCTCAACCTGGAAACATCAGAAATCTGGACAAGGCCCATGAAAAATAGGTACAAATCTGTACGCTGATTAACATAAAATTTGCATACATGATTACACAACCCCGCCCACTCCAGCAGAATTATGGGATACCAAGTTTCAAATGCAAACTGAAGAACAGAACCAAAATATAACACCAGAGTCCCTCTGCGGCCATTCCAATGCCCCATTACCTGGCTTTGCATCAAATGTCAGTAATGGGTAAACTGAAATTAAAATCAACAGAAGTCAGAATGCACAGATACAGCTCCACAGAATTAAGTTAGTTATTGACTGCAGATATTATGGCTTTGCCTCTCAATCTGTTGCAGCAAGAAATCTAGACAAATCCACAAATAATACGGGGGCTAAGCAAAGGCTCAGAAATACAGTGACACTTAAATACTGTTCTTTCAAACAGACTGTGCTGTGGACAGAACAACAAATTTTCCATAGCATAGCATGACTTTTCTGAAGGATGAAGTCTGAAAATCAAATGCAACGTCTGCTGCCTGCCATTATTTTCTGACTGCAGTTCATTCCTCAAAGATCTGCCACTGATTTTCCTGAAAACTACAATTTTATGAGAAACTGACTCATAGCAAAAAGTCAAAAGCTTAATTTCTTTCTGTAGTTTCAAATATGCACAAGCACCAAAATTAAACATTTCCCCCAGACCCCCACTAATCCCTTCAGCAGTATGTTTGCAAGTATGCACAAGCACCAAAATTAAACATTTCCCCCAGACCCCCACTAATCCCTTCAGCAGTATGTTTGCAAGTATGCACAAGCACCAAAATGAAACATTTCCCCCAGGGATCCATCCACTCAGTAGTTTCAAGTATGCACAAGCACCAACATGAAACATCCCCCCCAGGGATCCATCCACTCAGTAGTTTCAAGTATGCACAAACACCAAAATGAAACATTTCCCCCATGGATCTGGAGGTGAAAATGAAAATGGAACAGAAAATGGCAGAGATGGAGGTTTTACAATCTTGCCCTGATTATTGGTAAGCAGTCCTAATAAAAGAGAATTTGCTGTCAACTGCAGGGCAAATTCACAGCTCAAAAGGTTTTTACACAGTATTGATGCAGAACTACTGGCAAACACAATGAATATATGAAAACCAGTCGGTTATTATGACCGATTAGCTTCCTCTCACTGAGCTGGGGCCCTGACAATTCTAATTTTACACTTAGCAAAGCGACCAGTATGTGAACATTCTATTTCCATTAATTCTGCTGTTACCCACTATGCACCACATCTTTTTCATAACCTAGGGGAGCAAAAAAGGGATTTAAGGACCAATTTTTTTTTCCTTAGGGTAAAGCCTTTTTCACTTCATTTGTTTCATGAATATTTGAAATTACTTATAATGTAGTACAATGCTCAAAACCACAGGATATGAGAACTGTACCAAGTCTGCAGCATTCATCATGGTTAGTATATTAATAGACACAAGGAGGTACAGAAAATATGCAACTCTGGTACACATTCCAAAGAGGTTCTTTCAAATAAAATTACCAATCTAGGGAAGAGGAAACTCAGCACGACTCCCAACTATGTATGCAACATCACTTTCAGCACAGAAAATACCAGACAAACCTTTTTTTTTTTTTTTGTGGCAGAGCGCCTCTCATCTCTTTAAGAAAACCTTTGTTTTTATTTTTTGTGGCAGAGCTCAGAATATAATTACAATCAGTTCATAAAGATGGTCTCAAAATTAGACAAAATACACACATGCACTTAAAATAACCCGATTGTACAGACATGTAAATAACCCGATCATACACAGTCACACACTTAAAATAACCAGATTGTGCAGTCACATACTTAAAATTAACCAATCGTACACACAATTAAAATAACCTGATCATACACACACACTTAAACTGAAATGGCCAGCCCAGCACACAAGTTCAACAGATAAAATAAACTGCATTCAGCTCATATCAGCTGAAATGCCCCACAGAGATTAACATGCACTCGTACCATAACTGAAATGGCCCCCCATGTCCAACAGTAGCAAGTAAACTGTTGTGAAACGGCTCAGAGTAGATTAACATGCTGCAGCAGATAAAACGTGTATGCATAACATAACAGAAACGGCCAAAGTCTAACAGTACGGTAGCAAATAAACTGAATGAAGCACTGAACTAAAACTGCATTCAGCTCAAGTCAACTGAAACAGCCCACAGAGATTAATGCAGTTTACAATAGCATACAAAACTTATACACACAACATAACTGAAATGGGCCAAGTCCAACAGTAGCAAGTAAACGGGCGCAGCAGTAAGTTGCCTGTGATTCACCTGCAGTGATCTTTAAAGAAGGTGAAACAAGTGCTTGAAATCGACCAGTTTGATCACTGTGCATAACATATATTAGTCGGCTCGGCTGCTCTGAAGCTGTCAAGAAGGAAAAATGGCTGGTAACCTTACCGTGAGTAGTGCTCCATTCCCCGGCCCGGCTGCCATTCTGTTCCTTTCCTCATGTTGTTGGGCTTGGTGCTGCCATTAATCCCTTCCTCATGTCATGTTGCTGCTGTCCGGTCCGTCACCGTGGGCTCGCTGCTGCCATTAATACTGGTGGACTCAGGACTCCTGTTCCCCACGCTGCTGCAATAATTCCTTCCCGCCGTTAAATTAACTGCCGGAAATGACGATGTGAACAACCAGCCAGCCGGAACTGATGATGCGAGCTCCTTGAGCTCAATTCCGACTGGCTGGTAGCCTGCCGGTGCTGACGTCATTGCGCACGTGATGACGTCAGCTCCGACAGCGCGAAAATTTTGAAAAAGCTAAGAAAAATCGGAAATGAAGGGGTGCCACTCGGGAATCGTGGCACCCCTTCATTTGGACCCCAAAACTCGGGAAAAACCGAGTAATTCGGAACGGTTGGGAGGTCTGCTAATCTATGAGCTTATGAACCTATGAACAAGCTATGAATACTGTATTCCCGTGAGTTGTATTTCAAAACAGTAGGACAGATCTAGGAAAAGGTTGCCATCTAGTGGACAAAGGCTGTTTAGCAACAATAGCTTCTCATAGGAGGTAGCAGGTCTAGGAATATGAGGAGGGAAGGATATAAGTTATTTACAAAGGGTACAGGAGGGGAAGGTAGGCTAAAAAGCTGGAAAAGAAAGGTTTTGGCTGCTGGCCACCCTAGCTAGGGAGTGTACATTAAAACCTGAAGTATTCATACAATGTTATTTCTACTGACAGAAGTTGTAAAATGCATACTTTCTTCTACTTTATTATCCTTGTGGGGCTGTTGCTCAGGGCGGGAAATGATTCAATTTCTTAGCTTATGGAGAAGGAAGCAGTTTTAAGTTGGTTTAAGGTTGCTGGTCAACAAACAGGGCAATTCCTCAGCTTTTAGTGCCATACAAGCAGGTAGGGCAACTGGTTACATAAAGGGAGAGAGAAACAGAGAGGTAAAATAAGCAGGATGTTACATACAGTTGATAGGTAAAATAACCAGTAAGATAAAGCACATACTAGCACTAACTCCAAGTATAAATGGTCACTATTCTACATATACCAAGTATCAAATGTGAAATGAAATTAGATAGATTTAGCTGCATAGTTAAAACATTTTCAGTTGCATCTAGCACTTCCGCAAAGCCATAACATAGCACTCTAAAAGCAGAGCAGAACAATTTGTGTGTAACAGGAATAAGATGAGGAACAAGGTATACAGCGTGAGTGTAAGCAAAACAATGCACTAGTCAAACATGGGGTTTTCTATCCGAAAAAAGACAGTTACAACAATTGTAGACTTCATATAGTTAAAACAAATGAGCTAGGCACCTTACAAAATACTTAAGTTTACATTCAAAGTTCCACATATGTGGAGTCAAGAAAGCTAAGACTCTGTTAACATTGCGTTCTTGGTATAAATTGCGTTCTTGGTATAAATAAGGAACAGTACAGCTTCATTCGGTTGTTACAATAATTCAACTCCAAATACACTCTACTGTGAAGAATTAGGGCTAGTCTATACTCGTGCTACTGAAACATGGCTTTTACTACATAAAACAAGATATTTACTCTTCAATGTAGCTGCGGAACTTCCTACAGTAAGTTACAATTACATAACCCGTTCCATGTGCAGCAACGCAATCACAGTTAGCCGTTACCGGCAATTAATAACACCAGTACACTCTAGGTTGCATAAGTTGTTGCTTTTGACTATAAAGATACCCTTTTAGACACTTTTGAAAGTAAAAGGCATATCTGGCAGTAAATAGTTGAAAACACGTGCAGAAACGCAAACACAGTTAGCCGATACTGGCAATTAATAACACCAGTACACTTTAGGTTACATTAGATGTTGCTTTTGACTATTAAGATAACCTTTCAGACACTTTTGAAAGTAAAACGCATATCTGGCAGTAAATAGTTAAAAACATGTTTAGTAAATGCTAACACTGTTAGGCGGTAACAGTGATTAATAACACCAGTACATTCTAAGTTGGTTTAGTTGTCGCCTTTAACTGTGAAAATACCTTTTCAGACAACTTTGGAGGAAAAATGCATATCTGGCACAAAAGAGTAAAACAGGTGCATCTTACACAAAGTTTGGACACTGGAACTAGGGACGCACAGCAGCCGAGAGCTAGACCGAGGAGTAAAGATGGCGACCCATGGGGCGAGGTATATTTATAAGGTTGGTGAGATCATAAGAAAGAAAGGGGAGGGGAAAGACAGATGAGGGCAGGTAAAGACCGGAAGTGACTAGCACTTTACAGCAAGTAGAGAGGGCAGATAGACGGCTAATACTTAGTCTGTATTAGGAAAATTAATACAGCCAAGCTTGAAAAGGAAGAGAGAAGTGAGTTAGAAAGGAAGGGACAAAGGGGTGAAAGGATAGATCTAGAAGCAGAGTAATGTTAGCCAAAAGGGAGTGGAGGGATGCTTACTGGGATAAGGAAGTAGGGTCCAACCCACTGAAGGAGTTAGCCCTTGGAGAACAATCAGTGGAGAGCTGATTGCTAAGGTAAGTTTAGGTGGAGAAAGGTGGGAGGTAAGAGCCTTGATAGTAGGGATAGTGGGCAGAATAGTTAAGTGATGTAGAGTAAAAAGATAGAAGGATAGAGTGGGACTGTAACTCAACAAGCTATGAATACTGTATTCTTGTGAGTTGTATTTCAAGACAGTAGGACAGATCTAGGAAAATGGTGCCATCTCGTGGACAAAGGCTGTATAGCAGCAATAGCTTCTCATAGAAGGAAGCAGGTCGAGGAATATGAGGAGGGAAGGATATAAGTTATTTACAGGAGGGGTACTTCCGTGGTGGTGCAGCGGTAGCATTGTTGCCTCACAGCAAGAGGTTTTCCCATTCGATTCTCGGCTGGAGTGTGGGGAGTGCCTTCTGTTTGGAGTCTGCATGTCCTCTCAGCGGTTGGGTGGGCATTTGAAAGACATGCATAAATGGGCGTGCCTTCGTTGAAGGTTGAACGTCGAGCTGGCACCTCGGCATTCATGAAAATCTACTGCCAATCATTAGCGGACCAGAGTTCCGCTGTGGCGACCCCTAACTGGGAAAAGCCGAAAGACAACAACAACAAAGGGTACAGGCGGGGAAGGTAGGCTAAAAAGCAGGAAAAGAAAGGTTTTGGCTGCTTGCCGCCCTAGCTAGGGAGTGTACATTAAAACCTGAAGTATTCATACAATATTATTTCTACTGACAGAAGTTGTAAAACGCATACTTTCTTCTACTTTGTTATCCTTGAGGGGCTGTTGCTCAGGGCGAAAAATGATTCAATTCCTTAGCTTAGGGAGAGGGCGGCAGTTTTAAGTTGGTTTAAGGTTGCTGGCCACCAAACAGGGCAATTCCTCAGCTTTTAGTGTCGTACAAGCAAGTATGGCAATTTCTTCTATTTTATATTCCTTGAGGGGCTGTTGCTCAGGGCAAGAAATGATTCAGTTCCTTAGCCTAGGTAGAGAACTGCAGTTTTAAGTTGGTTTATGGTTGCTGGTCAACAAACAGGGCAGTTCCTTAGCTTTTAGTGCCATACAAGCAGGTAGGGCAAACAAAGTGCGGACACTGGAGCTAGGAACGCACAGATGGAGAAAAACATGGAGATTCAGACTCCCGCCTGCCTTCGATTAACGTACCCAGCACCTCTTTCCATATGAGGATCTGAGGAAACCCTTTAGGCATTTTGGAAATAATCAGCTGCGGTTCCCCCTCAGCATCCATGACTGACATTGCAAGGCCTTAGAGGACATGCAAGAAGCAAGTTCCATGCTAGCTTCAGAGAAGGTTGGAGCAGAAGAAACAGATGGCAATACCAGGATGTCCTCTGGGTTCTCACTCACCTCACCAATGATGTCCAAACTAGACAGCAGCAGAAACTGGAGTAAACGTCTAGATCTTCTTCTTGAGTGGTGGCTGAACCTAAAGGTGAGCAGATTCTGACATGGCATCTTGGCCCAACAGCTGTTGGTTCTCAGGATAAATGGAAAGGGAAGAAAGGTGGCTATGAAAACACTGAGTGTGGTCAAGGGGTGCACCTAAGCAAAACAGGCACTTATTGTGGTGGTCATTATAGGGAACCTGCTTCCCACACTGTCATTTCCCTTTCTTGGATGACACGTAACTCACTGAACAATAAATGAAAAAGAAAAATTACCCCAATGGTGTACTTATCTGAAAGATGTAGGCTTGGTCTAACTAGGAAGGTGTTCAGACCAATGTACAACAATGGTGTTCAGACTGGTGGCAGTGAAGTTCTGAGTTGGGAGTATGTATGTTACTTTTATGTCCATGGGGAGCATACATTTGGCATACAATGCTTCTCTGGTAATAAAGGCTTTAGTACACTGGCTGGACATTGGGCCATCCTTGGCAGGACATCCCAGAGATGATAAATACTGTGACAGTTATATGGAAGGACATGTTTTAGAACATACTTTTTGTTAGAGAAGAGCACAAAGAATTATGAGTCTTAGTGTGGTTCTGTCCATTTAAAATCTAATCTACATGCAGTATCAATACAATCCAGAAAGCATTCCCTTCTGCTGTAATAGTTAAGGAAGAATACAGGCAGACTGATCAACTGAATAACATTTGTTTAAGTTTTTCAGTGTCTTACCTTAGGTTTACATGGCTGATTAGCTCACAATTAATTCTCTTCTTGGGGAAAATCATGCATAGCGGCTGTATTTTAGAAGTTTAGAAGTGTAATCAATCGCAGCCAACAAATTTAGTAATTAACAGTCAATTAAAAACTTTTCAAGCGAACCAGCAAAAACAAGGCACCAATCCTAAGAGAGTGCATTTTGTGACATTGGTCTTATTTTATTATTTGCTAGTACTTAATTTCTATTTTGTGGTTTCAAGTTTTAAATTTGGGTTTTATACCCACAGTATTTTATATTTTATATTTCACAACAATATGCCAAGAGTGTTTTAGACGTGAAGAGAGTGTCTGACAGAGTGATGTTTATGAAGCTCGAAATTGATGGTGTAATGATGAATGTTGTTAGTGCATATGCTCCACAAGTTGGGTGTGCGATGGATGAGAAAGAGAAATTTTGGAGCGAGTTGGATGAAGTTGTGGTGAGTGTACCCAAGGGTGAGAGACTAGTGATTGGAGCAGACTGTAATGGGCATGTTGGTGAAGTGAACAGAGGGGATGAGGAAGTGATGGGTAGGTATGGTGTTAAGGAGAGGAATGCAGAAGGTCAGATGATTGTGGATTTTGCGAAAAGGATGGACATGGCTGTGGTGAATACATATTTTAAGAAGAGGGAGGAGCACAGGATGACATACAAGAGTGGAGGAAGATGCACACAGGTGGATTATATCTTATGTAGGAGGGCCAGTCTGAAGGAGATTGGAGACTGTAAAGTGGTGGCAGGGAAAAGTGTAGTTAAGCAGCATAGAATGGTGGTCTGTAGGATGACGTTAGTGATCAAGAAGAGGAGGAGGAGTGTGAAAGCAGTGCCAAGGATTAAATGGTGGAAGTTAAAAAAGGGTGATTGTGAAGTGGAGTTTAGGGAAGAGTTAAGACAGGCACTGGTAGGCAGTGGAGAGTTACCGAATAGCTGGGTAACTACAGCAGAACTAGTAAGGGAGACTGCTAGAAAGATGCTTGGTGTGACATCTGGACAGAGGAAGGAGGACAAGGAGACCTGGTGGTGGAATGAGGAAGTACAGGAGAGTATACAGAGGAAGAGGCTGGCGAAGAAGAAGTGGGATTGTCAAAGAGATGAAGAAAGTAGACATGAGTATAAGAAGATGAGGCACATGTCAAAGAGAGAGGTGGAGAAAGCTAAGGATAAGGTGTATGGAGAGTTGTATGAGAGATTGGACACTAAAGAGGGAGAAAAGGACCTGTACTTATTGGCTAGACAGAGGGACAGATCTGGGAAAGATGTGCAGCAAGTAAGGGTGATAAAAGATAGTGAGGGAAAGGTACCCACAAGAGAGGAGAGTGTGTTGAGTAGATGGAAAGAGTACTTTGAGAGGCTGATGAATGAAGAGAATGAGAGAGAGAGAAGGTCGGATGATGTGGGGATAGTGAATCAGGAAATGAAACAGATTAGCAAGGAGGAAGTAAGGACAGCTATGAAGAGGATGAAGAATGGAAAGGCTGTTGGCCCAGATGACATACCAATGGAAGCATGGAGGTGCTTAGGAGAAATGGCAGTGGAATTTTTAACTAGATTGTTTAATGAAATTTTGGAAAGTCAGAGGATGCCTGAGGAGTGGAGAAAAAGTGTTTTGGTACCTATCTTTAAGAATAAGGGTGATGTGCAGAGCTGCAGTAACTACAGAGGGATAAAATTGATCAGTCACAGCTTGAAGTTATGGGAAAGAGTAGTAGAAGCTAGGTTAAGAAGCGAGGTGATGATTAGTGATCAGCAGTATGGTTTCATGCCAGGACTACAGATGAGTGTTATTGGAGAAATACAGAGAAGGTCAGAAGAAGTTGCATTGTGTCTTTGTAGACTTGGAGAAAGCATATGACAGGGTGCCTAGAGAAGAGTTGTGGTATTATATGAGGAAGTCGGGAGTGGCAGAGAAGTATGTAAGAGTGGTACAGGATATGTACGAGGGTAGTGTGACAGTGGTGAGGACTGCAGTGGGAGTGACAGATCCGTTTAAGGTGGAGGTGGGATTACATCAAGGATCAGCTCTGAGTCCTTTCTTATTTGCAGTGGTGATGGACAGGTTGACAGATGAGATCAGACAGGAGGCCCCGTGGACTATGATGTTTGCAGATGACATTGTGATCTGTAGTGAGAGTAGGAATCAGTTTGAGGAGACTCTGGAGAGGTGGAGATATGCTCTAGAGAGCAGAGGAATGAAGGTCAGCAGCACTAAGACAGAATATATGTGTGTAAATGAGAAGGAGGGTAGAGGAATGGTGAGGATGCAGGGAGTAGAGTTGGTAAAGGTGGACGAGTTTAAGTACTTGGGATCAACAGTTTAGAGTAATGGTGAATGTGGAAGTGAGGTGAAGAAGAGAGTACAGGCAGGGTGGAATGGCTGGAGAAGACTGTCAGGAGTGATTTGTGACAGACGGGTACCAGTAAGAGTGAAAGGGAAGGTATACAAGATGGTAGTGAGACCAGCCATGTTATATGGGTTGGAGAAAGTGGCATTGACAAAAAGGCAGGAGTCAGAGCTGGATGTGGCAGAGTTAAAGATGTTAAGATTTGCACTCGGTGTGACTAGGATGGATAGGATTAGGAATCAGTATATTAGAGGGTCAGCTCATGTTGGACAGTTTGGAGACAAAGCAAGAGAGACGAGATTGCGTTGGTTTGGACATGTGCTGAGGAGGGATGATGGGTATATTGGGAAAAATATGCTAAGGATGGAGCTGCCAGGTAAGAGGAAAAGAGGAAGGCCTAAGATAAGGTTTATGGACGTGGTGAGAGAGGACATGTAGGCGGTTGGTGTGAGAGAGCAAGATGCAGAGGATAGGAAGAAATGGAAAGAGATGATCCGCTGCGGCGACCCCTAACAGGAAAAGCCGAAAGATGATGATGATGATATTTCACACACCAACAAAATAGGATTTCTTAGCTAACATCTATTATGGTTGCTAACAAGTTTGTACTATGTTAATTGTTTAAAAGTTGGGGGAGGGTAATATAAAAAGAAGGAAGGGCTGCTTTATTCTTATTCTATCTGATGAATTCCATGAGGGATGAAAATGCTGTGTAATATTGGTATATTTGGCATTCATGTGAATTAACGGCTGTCTGCTTCACCCTTTGGTTCCATTTCATTCATACCTCTTAGGACTGGTGCCTTGTTTTTGATGGTTTTGGGTTTTGGTTTGGCACTTTGTTTCCTTTGGTACTGTTTTTTGTTGGTTACAACTTTTCAAGTGAAAGAACTCCTAATGCAGGCACATTTGCTTATATTTCAAAACTGGTTTCAGTGACACTGCTTGATTCAATCCAGGGTGGAGTCAGCACACATTCGAATGGATTGCTGTGTGTGATTAATTTATAAGGATGGTGATATTTGTTTGATTTTATACATTGATGAAGGGTTGTTGAACCAGAAATCTTTGTTATATTAAACAGCTTTGGTTGAGCTGAGTTGTCAAGTTTGTTTTATTTTGTTTTTATCTACTATATATGTGGACTGTGACTTCACTCTACATCTTGGTCTTATTTTGAACTTAGCAGGTTAAAATAAGGCCATGAGAATGACTTTGAAGCTGATCTACCTGACTTTCGGTATAACTTTGGAATAAAGTCAAACAAAGGAAAGATTAAAGAAGTTCTGAGGATCCTTTCTGGATGACAGCATCTCATAAATTTTCTCCTGGTGGAAAGCTCATGGAAAAGTTGTTGCTACACTTGGCTTTTATTGGCAATACAAAGAGGCCACAGCCAGTTTAATCAGGCATCAGAAGCATTTATGTACAAATTTTAGGATGAGAGGTCACTTATGATCAATATAGAAATCGAGAAATTATTTATTCTGCACCATTGATAGCTACAGTTCTAATCTGTATTTAGACAATTTTTACTAATTTTATTTTGTTTTCCTTGATGTAAATTCAGCTGTTGTGTTGTACAATCACTTGACTAAATTCATTAATTACTGTGCTGTTTTCATGTGCTTAATCTGCTTTTTTTTCCCATCCGTTTATAGTATTTATAAGTCATTTACTATTAGAGCAACATTTTAGCTAAGTGCGTGGGAAGTCTGAGATCAAACAGAGGTGCTTAATCTTTGGGAGTGAATGAACAGCTGCTGTTTCCAGAAAGCTAGCACTGTATTTCAATTCATCAAGGGAAAGAAGCATTTAATATTATGCATTAAAAAATTCCACAAACAAAATATCTACTGTTTTATACCTTAAAGTGCTTATACTCTTGGGTCAAATGGAAGGTCAGAGAGCTTGGTACCCCTTGGTTGGCAACTCCATACCACTTGGTTACAGTGTGACAACTGCATGATCCTCACAAACAATGAACTACTACCAATCCCATTACAAACAACCTATGAACCAGGCAAATATTGGACTAAGATGGAGGCAGCAGTCTAACAAAAAAAAATTATCTATATATATATATATATATATATATATATATATATATATATATATATACATGTATACACATATATACATATATTGTACGAGCACTACACACTCTTCACAGCATTCCTCACAATGGAAAAGTATTGTGTGCTGAAGCTATAAAAAAGTCATTTTATAAACCTCAAATTTCAAACAAGAGTAGGTCACTGCCAATTATAAAAGGCAATGCATACTGTCACATCCATAGCTGAATAGCTTCTAGAAAAAAAATATCCACAAATAAATTATGCTTAAACCCTCTTCTAATAAAAATGCACTGGTGATTGGTGACTCCATACTAAGACACACAAAATCTGTTCTCACATGGCTGGGCAAAAATAGTGACAATGAGCTGTCTCTCCAGTCTCAAGAACTCTTGACACCTTGCTGACCCTTAAGGCCCTTAAGATGGACAAGTATATCTATGACATAGTGGGGGTCCATGTCGGAGTAACTTACCTGGAATGTAAAACCCTAAAGGAAATGCAGGGAAACATTTCTGAGCTCTCCATTTATGTTATAAATGTAGGCAAGACTATGTATTGAGTGGAATCCTACCTTCATCATGAATGATACTGATGTACAAGGAAAAAAATGCAATTAATTTAACAACTGGCTATGTAACTGGTGCAGTTTTAGAGGAATTTAGAATATGTGGTCATGGGATGAACTCCACAGCTCTGCTTGTTTGCCTAGGGTAGATTTTTACCTCTTTTTTCAGGGCTTCCACATACTTGCTAAAGCCTTTGCTGCCCTGCTTGTGACTTATTCAGGCAGATTCCAACTAAATGATCTTCCAACCAAAAGGAATCTTAATAACAAATTTCCTGATCATGAAGCCCTGCTGAATTTAATGCACATTCATCTCTGCATTATTACTGAAACCTGGTTTAAAAGTGCATAAAGCACTTCCTCTATACCAGGCTTTTGTACCTGCTATGCCTTTAGACCCAATAGAAATGATGTTGTGGTATCTATATTTGATAAAGACCACATTACCTAAAGGCAGATTCCAAGACACCCACAAATCAAACAGTGAGATTCAACTTAGTCTAAACAGAATCAGACATCACATCTTAGTGTGTTACAGGATATCATTGATAACCCCCTGAAACCACATCCATTCCTTAAACATAGTGGATGAACATCAAACTTTGAATACACAAACATTCTTTCATCCAATGTGATGGAAGCTTAAGTTACACATCAATAAATTGGGAGACCAATACCACAAATACAGGTTATGTCCAGAAATTCCTTGATTCCATAATTAAGAATTCCTCATATCAAATAATCAGAGCGTCCATTAGAGGACAAAGTGTTCTTGACCTGATCTTTACAAATATTGCTTCTGTATACACTATGCCACTGACATACCCTTCCCTAATTAAGCCTGACCACAAACTGGCAATGTTCTTTTCCAGATCCTTATACCAGTAGATGCAAATATCACAACATTCAAAGACTTCAAATTAACAAGCTTCCTACAATTTTATGAGGAAGTCTTTTAGTTCAGTTATAGCCTAATAAAACTCAAAATTTTGGCATTGCTAGATATTATGCAGATAAATGTTCTTATCTCTTAAAAACTATATAAATCTATCAGTACCTACCAAAAGCTGAACAAAAATGGAAGAATAAGAACAACCCAGCTTGGTGGTCTACCTGAATAAATAAACAATACAATAAAAGGAAAAATATTTTTACAATATGCAGCAAAACTAAAGTCCCACAAATCAAGGAAAAAAAATAAAATTGTATCCAAGGTACTGAAAAATACCATCAGGAAAATAAAGGTTTTGCGTGAATTTCAGCTGCCATCGAATTCTAGGAATAAATACAAATCCTTCTCTGCTAGTGTCAAGAACTCTCAAGATTACTCGGGACATATTCATGATGGCATTATATACTCTAATCCATTGGCTATCACAAATATATTAGCTAACAAATTCAGTATAAATTTCACCCTAGGGACATCAGTTCAAAACTAACATATACCAAAGGACCTCAAACCCCGTAGCATAAATGAGCCCTTATTAAAAGTACTCTCCAAAACAGTAAAATACATCATCTGTGGGACCAGATATTTTGCAAGGCTGCATGCTAAACAGCACTAAATATGTCTTATTGGATCATCTCTTCCAACTATTCAATCTGGACTTACCCACAGGCACTGTCTCCTAGATTTTGAGCACAGCAGTTGGGATGTTACTTCCCAAAGGCAGCCTCACCGTGAACCCCAAGAATTACAGACCCATAGGCCTTATAGTCCTAATATTCAAGGCCATGGAATGGGTCATAACAGACACAATAAATTTCAAAAAAAATTTATAAGACTTGACTCCTAACAATTTGGCTTTTGCTAAGGTGTAGATCTTGTCTAATGAGTCTGGTGAGTTTTTACGTAGTTAGATAAATAACTGATTTACTGAGAGACAAAACCGTACTGTGAAAGTGGCAGGTTGTGTTCTCAGGCAGCATAGAAGTAAAGAGCTGGGTATCACAGGAATCTGTGTTGAGAGAAGGGATGTGGAGGAGAGGAGAAAGGAGTCATACAGCCAGTGTGCAGTAATTTTCTTTCACATTTGTTCTGTGTGGTGAATGGTGAGCCACACCCGCAAGTGGATGGCCAGACAATGCCTGACTTACTACAGAAGCAATCAGGTAAATTTTCAGGAATTTGATAACTACCCTCCAAATGTGATCCATGGTAAAACTGCTGCTACAAACTGTTCCTTTCTTTGGGCTGGTGACAATTCGGAAAGCTACCACCACTGTTTTAGTTTCTTCCAGTATAATTTTGCTTTGTTAGTGATGACTAAATCAAAACTGGAGCTATCATGTGCTCCCAGAAAAGGCACATTGTCAAGCCTGATATTTAACACTAACAGCTTAAAGGATCTTTGTAATCTTTAATGTCTGGGCTAAAAAAGAACAAACCTATTGAAAGGAGCATTAGTAAATATCATGTTGGTGTTCTCAGCAAACATGGTCAAACATGGGGGCAAAGAACTATGCCATCAGCAAAAATGTATACTTCTATCATGGTGAAATTTGCAACTGATGACTTTGTTGCTGTTGACAGCTGCAGTACGAGTTTATGCTGTCTGCCCATGAGCTCATGTCATATCTGGCTCATTTTGACTGCCAGCTCTGACTGGAAGGTTAACATATTTGAAAGAGAGAGAGAATTTTCTGTTCTCATCAAAAAAGTAGACATGCATAAACATTCTTCTCAAATCTTTCCTTGGCCTTTGTTCCTTTAAGTAGGGGATGGACAACAAGACTTTGCACTGTTTAACTCTTTTTTTATTGGTAGCTGTACACACAATGGTGCCAGGTTTTCAACCTTTACTCCAGCATTTCCTGAGAAGAGTTTGTCCAGTGTCCTTAATTCAGGTGCCACAACTTCAGGGTTTTCCTGTGCAAAGGTGATTACTAGACAAACCATTATGTATAGAGGACAGAGCATGGAGGAACAAACCTGGAATCCATAATGCCTCTTGCAAGATCCTCTAATGGGACGTCATGGATTCTCTGGGGCATCCATCTCTCTCTGTCTCATCACTTCAAGTACCTCTGCAAATTTAGATATTTTGTCAATGATATCTTGGGTAGGAGATCCTGCTAAGGCATCTATATGCTTCCACTTGCATATAAGCTTCTATTACTTGGCCTTAGAGGTGACAGGTCCCAGCATAATGAAGAAGCTCAAACTTGTCCAAATGTCTAGAAATGATCCAGGAATGATGCCTGGCCTCTCTGTCCTGCTGATTGAAGAGGAAGATAGGAACATGTTTAGGTGGAGAAGTGTCTGTGGACAAGGCTAATGTTGTGAGAGGTACAACCATTGAGGGTGACACACACAGAAAAATCTTGATTAATAATGTCAGCATCAATATCAGAACAGTATTTACACCCAGTGATATAGACCTTTACCACAGAGATCTAAGTCACTGGGATGAACATCAACAGCAATCAGATTAACATCATGCCCACCTTGACAGATGAGCCTCCAACAGCAGGACCAACATCCCTATTGATTGTGGGCCCAAAATTAAAGTTCTCAACACTGAAGGCCAGAAGACCTACCCTCCAAGATCAACATGAACACTGACAAAATTGTCAAAGTGTTCAGTCTAGAAAGGCTGGCTTTCATCCTGAGTCCTGAGAATATAAAAACATGAGCTACATTACTGTCAAGCCCATTGGCACTCATGAAAAAAGTGGATATCAAAGATGTGGACATCAACCTCAGAGGCTGAGATTTCAAAACTGAAATCACAGCTGACACTGACAAATCTCTCAGTGCTGATTCATTTCTGGACTCCTCAGTACCAACAGCAAAACAGGGGTCAATGATAAAAATCCTCAAAGATTTAGCTGAAATTGTAGGGTTGTACTGTGCTCATCATTGCCACTGTTGCAATAGACATTAGGCTATATTGGTTGATTACCAAAGTCTACTAATCTGGGAGGAGGAAGTATATGGATCCAGGAACTTCAGGAGAATCGTTCTACCAAAGCTAGACCTAGATCTTGAAAAGGAATCCAGTTCGTAATGCTTAGTAAAAGTATGCACAGAGGACCAAGTAACTTCCTCTAGAAAGCTACGGATTCCACCTCTTTTCAATTGCCACTTTAAAAGACAAGACTCTAGTACAATGTGTATTGAGACTGCCTGGAATGGATTGGCCATGGTGGGAATAACAAAGCAATATCTGAGACCAGCCATCTAGAAATGACCTGTTTAGACATAGGGTGTCCTTTTTTTGTCCCTTTATAAGAAATGAAAGGCAAATCAGATATTCCAAGGGGCTAAGTTCTGTCAAGATAGTACCTGAGCTGTCTTTCTACATCTAGAGTAAGCAGAATCCTTTCTCCTATTTTTTTAGGTCCTGGATAGAAAACTGGGAGATTGATGACTTAAGTGAAAGTAATCTCTTGATACTAATATGGGCATGAGTGATGCCTTTTTTTCTTAAAGAAACCCTAATCCTGTGGAAAACTAGATATGGCTCACCCATCATGACAGCTTGCAACTAAGACACATTTCATGCAGATGTCAGAGCAGGAGTGATACAGTTTTCCAAGTCAAGAACTTTAAATCATCTTGATGGGCAAATTCAAAAGGTAAAATAGTCAGATTTTGCAGCACAAAGTTGAAATCCTAAGGAGGAATAATCTCATTACAAAGAGGTCTGACATGTAATTCTGCTTTTAGAAATGTTTTTTTTTTATATAAACAAAGAAGAAAGTGGAGAATCTATGGGCAGACATAATGAAATGGCCATAAGATAAAACCTTTATAGAGGAATAAGAGAGGCTAAATGAAAGTAACTCATACAAAAACTTGACCAACAGTGGTACACAATCCCTGATGGGCCCCTGGTTATGGTTTTACACCTACCAAAAAACCATTTCCACTTACTTAGGATTTTCTAGTAACAGACTTTAGTACCTTCTGCATATCCTCTTTAAATAAGTGTCTAAAAGGTATTACAACTGAATCACTCAGGCAGTCAGTTGAGGTAGCATGTGATTAGGTGTATCAGACTTCCCCTGTGTTGTGTGATTACATCCAGTCATTGAGGAAGCCTGTTGTAATTGCCCTTGACCAATTCCATAACACGGGAGAACCAATGTTGTCTGGAGCAAAGGAGGGTCACCATAATAAATTTTGGTTATCCTTTTGAGTCTTTAGAATTACCCTGGTTGTCAGTAGAAAGAATGGAATGCATACAGAACATTTCCTCCCAAGGGAAGGAAAATACATCTGTTTTCCAGACTTGCTTGGAAATGAACAGATCTAACTGAGCTGAGTCCCACAACTCAATCAGTTCTTTGAAGACCCCCTTATTCAAGTTCCACTTATGAGGGTCTGTCCTGGTCAAGGCCAGCTTGTGTGCTACTGTGTTTTGCTGTAATGGAATGTAAGATGCTTGTAGGGTCAGGGAATACTGAAGAGCTAACTCCCATGGCTCAGTTCCACTTTTCAGGCTGCCTATCACTCTATCAAAAGCAGCAGATGCATCTTCTGGGGCTGCTGCCTCTGGTTCTGTAATGAGGCACTATCCCTGGCTTCACTTTCAAGCCTTGCTAGGTTATATCAAAGAAAAACTTCTAGATGCTCCCTTGGATAGTCATAATTTTTTGGTACTGTTCTGCCTGACCTTTTCGATGCCTTACAGGAACAAGGTCAGGTCAGAAAAGGTTTGAAGCAGAATTTTGTCTCACCTCTTCCCAAGTTTCAGAGGAACACTCTTAGTAAAACTACTTTTTTGAGTAGGCTACCTAGAGAGTCTTCCAAAGGTAAGAAAGCTCCTGTTTTTTTTTTTCTAATATGCCTACTCAAATATCCAGGCCTCAGAAAACAGTCTTTTCTCACTGTATGCCCTCCATTCCTCTCAACCAGATTCTCTTGTCCCTCAGGCTTTCTCTTCCTCACCCAATTTGGCAGCTGATCACCACTGACACCTGGGTTCTCTCCATTGTCTTGCAGGGTTACTTTATGACCTGAAGACCCTTTCCTCCCTTTCCTGTATTCCTCACTCCCTGCAGAACAGCTTCCTCATTTTCTATAGGTATTGCTGGGACTACTGCTGTCCTTAATCTTTCCTTTCTGAACACCTTTCTCTTACTGCCTTCCTTGCAAATGCACTCTCCTCAGACTATGTTTCCAATGTTGCTCCTCCAGGTCTGTCTGGTTTACTTCGATCTGAAGGATGCTTACTTTCAAATTTATGTCCACCATCTTTTCATGTAATACTTGTGTTTCTTTGTTTCTTCCTCTCATTTTCAGTTCTCTGCTTTCCCTATGGACTTTCAACAGCCCCAAGGGTGTTCACCAAATGTCTAACCCAGGAACCTGCCTTTTGCAGGCTTCAGGGCATTATTTCCTTATCTTGATGACCTCTTTCTACAGGCTTCACCTCATTACATAGGTTCATAGGAGATAAGAACTCTTACATGCCTAGCCAATATAACCTGATTTTACCCAATTCATGGCCCCTAAGTCTTGAGTATCTTAAAGATTAACCCTGTCCATAAGGGACATAGGCTGTACCCCAGGTGTGAATTTGTGATTCCTTATTCATTGATCTAAATTGCATTTGAATAGGGCCAGTTAAAGGCTCAGCTTAATTTGAATAGGAAGCCTGTTCCAAATAAGGATCAATCTCTGAGACACATCTGTCTCAACAAGTTTGTGCAGGATCTTCACTTTACCCAGCTTCTGTTGCAGAGCCCGGGATTCACTGTCAATCTTCAGAAGTCAGTGTTGACTCCACCTCAGGATCATGTTTTCCTAGGCTGCAGATTCCAGACAGTTCCCATGCTGGTATCTCTTCTTGCCTCCAAGCTTTTTTCCCTGTCAAATTATTTTCTTTCCCTATTTCCAGTATCCTCTTTTCCAGCCAGGGAATTTCTCAGAGCTCTGAGGTTCAAGGCCTCCACTATCCCCATGCTTCCCTGCCAAGGCTTCATATGAGGAAGTTTCAGCACTACCTACCGTCAGTGGCTTTAACACTTCCACCTGCTGGGCCATTTCATTCCTCTGCTGTCTTGTCTCAAACTAGAATTTCACTGGTGGATTCGGCAACTATCTATCACTCCAGGTGGTCCTTCCCAGCCTCCACAGCCATGTTAAGATGTCTTCATGGATTAAACAGAGCTGGGGTGGAGAGACACTTTGAGCACCCCGAATGTGCAGGGCCTTTGGTATCTACAGCAGCAGGTGGATCACATCATCATCAAGGAAATGCAGGCTCTCATTCATTCCATGCGCTCCTTTGAAGGTTTATACAGACAACACCACAGTCATGTGGCACATTAAAAACAAGGGGGCATGAGGTCCTACCTTCTGTGCAGGTTAGCCCTCCAAGCATAGGAAAAAGTCATCAATCTGCAGGTCACCCTACAGGCAGTCTATATACCTACAGAGAACAATCTTATGGTAGATTTTCTCAGCCGGTCCAGGACACAGCCTTACGAATGGATGCTTCGCAGAGATGTGTTTCTGGATATAGTTCATTGGTGGGGTTTTCCTCAAGTAGATCTCTTACCTTCCCTCTGAACAGGCAACTCCCACAGTTCTGTTCCACAGTCCCATGTCCTTTGGTTTGGAAGCTGGATGCCATGTATTTCTAATAGAAGGGAATGTTTCTGTATGCCTCTCCTCTCCTTCTTCTTCCAAGGCTCCCTCACAAAATCAAACTATCCAAAAGTCTTTTTTTTACTCCATTTTGGCCCAGGCAGCACTGGTTTCTCATCTTATCCCATCTGGTTAGAGGTAATCATCACATGTTACCTCACCACATGGATCTTCTCATACAGGACAAAGGAACTCTCCTTCACCTTTATTTGTTCACTCTTCAACTGACACTTTGGGTGATAGGGTTTTGATTCCTTTCTGACACTAGTTTTCTGAGGATGTATCTTGGGGTCCTGCATGTGGCCGGGAAACTTTATTCCAGAAAATCATATATGCCCAAGTGGAAGAGATTTGCTGTTTGTTGTATTACACACTGGCAGAACCCCTTTTCATTGGGCATCCCCTTGGCTCTTTCCTATCTGTATGAACTACTACATGTTAGCTTGGCATATTCTTCAGTAAAAGCTCACTTGTCAACCATTTCTGCCTGTATGCCTCTTACTCCTCCAAACCCACTTGTCAACCATTTCTGCCTGTCTGCCACTTACTCCTCCTTTAGCCTCCAAGTTTGACATCAAGCAGTTTCTTAAAGTCACCCTTCATATTGGACACCCAAGAAAACTCATCCCTTCTCTTTGGGATCTTAATTTTTTTCTTGAAAAGCTGACTCAGTTTGAGTCATCCGCTTCTTCTTTTTTGCAACACTGCACCTGGAAGACTGTTTTTATTGGTTGCTTTAACCTCCAAAAGAGGGGTATCTGATCTACAGGCTTTGATGGAGGTCCCTCCTTTTTTTTTCCAGAAACAGGGTACCTTTCTTTAAAAATCCAGCTTTTATGCTCAAGGTGGTTAATGAGCTGTCCCTTAATCAGTCTATCTAGCTTCCTTCTTTTTTCCCTTGTCCTAAATCTGCTACTGAGAATGTTCTTCATACTTTGAATTTTCATAGACTGTTCAGTTATTATTTAGACAAAACTATGGCCTTTCATAAATCTGATCATTTTTTGATTTTTTTCAAGCACCTCTAGGGATTTGCTTTTCATTCTACATCTGTTCTTAGGTATACCAGTCAAACTTCCATATTTTCAGATGATGACCAGTCAGTGTACAATTTCATTGGCTGCATTCTGAGAAGCCTTGCCACAATTATCTTCAAATGAAAAAGATTCTTCTCATTAAAGTTACTTTTCAGTAGATAATTGACAGCAGTTTGGTCCCAGCCTTTAGATAGACTTGAGCAGCGGATCTGAAGGCTTCATCATGTAATATTACTTATGAGGACTCTTAAGTAGATTCTCAAAATAGAGTAGAACCAATATAAACAGTCTACTTTGTTGGTAAATCCCTAGGCTATCTTGACTCTGGAGAGAAACTATTAGACCTCAACCCCCAAAGATCAGTCCAAGAACACAGTTTGCAGGGTCTCTATTATTTTAGCGAATGCAATGAATTGTTAACACTGTTTAATCGAACGTCATTACGTGAAATGGCAAACTACAGAAAGGACGGAACAGCGATTATTTTCCTAGGAAAAAAAATCACTGGGCCGTTTTTGGGACTTTGCCATTTCATCCACTGTGGTGTGATCTCGGAGTTGGTATATTTAAGTAGGGGGGGTATGGGGGAGCAAAGCCCCCCAGTTTATTTTGTGTTTTTGTGTTTTTGTTCCCCTGGGAAAAAAATTGCTGATCCGTGTGTTTGACATTTTGGGTTTTCGGGGATTTTGGGTCGATTTTATATAGTTCACAATTCATTGCATTCGCTTATATAATATAGACCCAGTTTGCATACTAGTGATGATGGATGTCCTTTTCACCTTGCAGATATTTCAGGATTCCCTAACCAGCTGTGTGATTGTCATCCACTCTGACAATGTGTTAGTGCTTTTGTATGTAAATAATTGTGGGAGGAGTATCACTTATGCCCTCTTTTTTTGTGGGGGAGTCCATGAGAATTTGCCTCCAACTACCTTCTCATGGTTGCCCATATTCTGAGTTGGACCAGTTCTGTGAGAACAGGCTTGGCTTATGTCTTCTAATGCAATGCAAGTGGTCCCTGAATCTATTACCTGCTCAAGTCATACTCCGTTCCCTTTAACACGTTTTTGGAAACTGTCTTCCTAGTGATAGTAAAATCACTTTCAAACAAAACAGATTTATAGGCAGATTTCCTGTCTTTACATATCTTGGTGCAGGCTGTCTCAATGACTTCAGAGGGATAATCTATTGCTAAAAACAAGTTTTTCAGCTTGTCTATTTCAAGTGCAAACATGTTGTCAGCTGAAATTATTCTAGATAAATTAATCATTTGACCTTGGACAGTACCACATTTCTGAAAAGCTGGATGGCACCTGGTTCAGTGCAAATACACATTATAAAAAAAAATAACTGCCAAATAATGAATTCTCAGTTCTGAATACTCATATGTAAATCTATGAAAATTGGTAGAACTGTTTAACTTATTGAAAGACTGATCTAATTCATCTGAACTATCTGTTCTCATCATAAAAATGTCATCTTGGTACTTGAATGCATTTTGATAAATTGCATGTAATCACTATTAAATACAAAGGCATTTTTACACTCAGTCATGACTAGGTTGACAAATAAAGCTGCCATGGCTGATCCATTGCAAAATCTGTCTTTAGTTTGCAATACTTACCATCAAAAGACATGTAGTTGTCCTTAAGAATAAAGTCCATATAAAGTATTCACTAATAGTTAAATATTTTGTCTCTTACCATGGGCGCATAGAGACAGCTCCAATGAACCATGTTATACCAATAGAATGTGATATGACAGTATGTACATTCTTAATGTCAGCAGTTAGAAATAAGCTATCCTGTAAAAAAATCCATCTTCCCAGTCATCTGCAAAAAGATGTGCTGTGTCTTTAAATAAATAGGGGGATAATTCAAGTGCCCTCTTTAATTTACAATTTAAATAAACAACCAATGGTTCTGTAATAGACCCCTTGCTTCAACAATAGGTGAAAGTGGAGGATTATTACTGTCAGAAAAAATTTTTGGACTACAGAAAATGCTGGCATGACTGGTGAATTCACATTTAAAAAATTTAACACATCAATACTAATAATCCCATTGACAAACCAAATCATCCGGCAATTTAAATAAACAGCCAGTGGTTCTATAACAGACTCCTTGCTGTAACAGTAGGTGAAAGTGGAAGATTATTACTATCAGAATGAAGTTTTGGAATACAAAAATCTTGGCATGACTGGTAAATTCACATTTAAAAAATTTAACAAAACAATTCTAATAATCCCTTTGACAAACCAAATTGTCAGGCAAAACAACTTAATGCAGGCATGAACTTCATGAATTTCATTAAGAAAGACTCACTCGTAAAAAGACTTGTTATTCAACATATTAAACATTCTAAACCAATAGTCAATAGAACTCATAATTATATGCCCCCTCCTTTATCAGGAATCATTAACATGAGGGATTTGGCATTGACTACTTTAAAAAAAAAGTGGTTAGTTAACTCATTACAGCCGAGTACCTCTCCAGGTGTTTCTACAGTTGCCTCCTACTGCACCTCTAGGCGTCACATATTGCTTGCTCATATTTGCATTAATAATTCCAAAACCATGCTACATGCAAGGTATCAGAATATTTTTTTTTCTTGAAGCGTACATGATGGCCGACAAAACTGTATTGATATCTGGACTCCTATTACTTGATCAAATGTTTAGCGAATACCTAAACGTCGATCCGGTAATAGTGAAAGTCGATTTAATGCAGGGAAAGAATTCCCTTGGCAGTTATGCAGATTTTGCATCTTTCCATATTGTAGAGTTATCTCAGAGTTGGTATATTTAGTTAAGGGGGTGTGGGGGCAAACCCCACCCCCCACTTTATTTTGGTTTAATTTTTTCTTTTTTTTGCGTTTGAGGGAATTCATTCTTTACGTTAAATCGGCCGTTCACTGTTTTAATTTTTCAATAATACCAGGTCAACGTTTAGGTATTCGCTAACCTAAACTTTTGATCGGGTAATATAGACGATGAAATCTGACCACTTTCAATGAGTATTTTTTAGGACTGTAAGGTGATAACTTCATTTTTAAAGGCTCAAGCCATACCCACTAGGAGATAAGGTTCACACTCAAAAGAGCTGTACTGGAGGGAATGAGTTAAGTTATAAAACTTTCTTTTGTGAGTATTGTTACATAATTTTCTAAAGTCCACAAAAAACAGCAAAAGCATCAAAGTTTCACTAAAACCAAGTCCAAGATACTCAGGAAAGAAACCAACAGCAGCAAAGATCCAATTGAAGCAGTTTTAATATAAAATAACACTTATATAAACACATGCACATTAAAACAACAGCGTTTTTGTTTCTACCAAGTAGACTTCATCAGATGTGGATGGACAACTACAATAATGCCTTTATACCCTTCTGAAACACTAGTTAGCCAATAAAATTAGACAAATAGTTAAAAACCTGATAATCATAAAATTCATGAGTATTCATGACATTGTGAGAATTCTAGACAATAGAAAACATCTGCTCTAAAAAATATATAACATTTTATTAAAAGAATGAATGTTCAAGTCATAATCCCTAAAATCATTTAAAACACACTACAAAATGTATAAACTATACCAATTGATTTGTTTAATCTTAAAATAAATCCAGTTTGTCATAAAAGCTTTCTGCATGATGAAAAGCTAAAGGCAGTATTATAACGATCAGCCTCCCTCTAGTGGTCAAAGATTTAATCACATCTTCAGTTATAAAACACATTTATTCCAGAGAAAGTCAGGCATACCTCAAATTTTACATAAAGAAAATGACTTTATAGATTAGCTGCTCTCATCTTCAATACAAGGGCTAGGGACACATTTTCATTTAAACCTGGTGGAGTGGTGGCTTGTAAAGTTATCTGCCACCATAGCTCCCTAAACTCCACCTTTTCTTCCCATTGCTTGCTTCTTTTTTCACTCCTTCCAATACAAAAAATGTAACCTCACTTTAGTGCATTCAAGTGAGTGTTTAAAGACAGCATTAGTTTCTTTCTTATTCTGCATATCATAGCAGTGTTCATATATCCTTCTTTTCAATTTTCATTCAGTTCTACCTATATAGAAGGACTGACACTCTTCACACACTGCTAAATATGTAAACAGTGACAATACCTCACCAAACCAAAAAGCAAGAAGGCACAAAAAAGTTGCAAGATGAAAGAACTTGATCATTTATTTGTAAAAATAATATAAACACATGAGCGCTTTCATTTAACAAATGTAAACTTCATCAGACAAATGAATAAAATCAATCTGAAATTTAAATAGTGCACTCTACTTTCTGATTGGATGAAACTACTGACATCATCTCAAAAAAGTTAACCCCTCATGTCCCATAATAAATTGAAGTTCTCTAACATATATATATATATATATATATATATATATATATATATATGTATAAAAAAATTCTAAACATTTATAATTATGCCAAACTGTTATACATAAATCATTAACCCTAAATAATATGTAAATGAATAAATAAATGCATACATGCTGTTCTTAATGCATCTAGGATATACAGAATACACATCTTATATATGTTACAAAAAATGTATATATATTTGTATTAAAATAGTAGAAGGGGCAGTATGATATTTAGCATGAATAAATAGTATAACATAATTTCCTATTGTAGGGATATGTATGCATGTATATATATATATATATATATAAAATTTATTTATTTAACATTTGTTAACTGGGAAAGTCCGACTTGGAATGAAGCCAACTTTCAACGGTGGCTCGGAGAGAAAGGCTCCACATGCATCTCTTTGTAACTTGGGAGGAAACAGCAGTACCCGGAGAAAACCCACACAAATGCAGGGAGGAAATGCAGACTCCACACAGAAGGCACCCCAGCTGAGAATCAAACCAGAGAACCTCTTGCTGTGAGGCAACAACACTACTGCTGCACCACTGCGCCGTCTATATATATATATATATATATATATATATATATATATATATACACACACACACACACACACACACACACACACACACACACACACACACACACACACACACACACATATATATATATATATATATATATAGATCCCCTATAGAAGATTTACAGCTGACAACACTGACACCCACATCGCCGACACCAAAACACCGACACACGAAACACTGAAAACAGGGCTAGTGCACAAAAAGGAAAATAACATTGTGCTAGCAGGGGGGCTTTACTCACCACACCACCCATAACTTTAATATACCAACTCCGAGATTGCACTACCGTGCAGAAATGGAAATCTTTCCATTCTGCACTATGGAGACTTACCGTTTCCCCATTGTCGGTGTTTTGTGTGTCAGTGTTTTCATTTTGGCGATGTGGGTGTCGGTTTTGTCAGCTGTCAATCTTCCATAGGGGACCCATATATATATATATATATATATATATATATATATATATATATACATATATATATACATTTTTGTAACATTTATAAGATGTGTATTCTGTATATCCTAGATGCATTAAGAACAGCAAGTATGCATTTATTTATTCGTTTACATATTATTTAAGGTTAATGATTTATGTATAACAGTTTGTCATAATTATAACTGTTTAGAATTTTTTTATACATATATATATATATATATATATATATATATATATTTATACACATATATATGTTAGAGAACTTCAATTTATTATGGGACATGAGGGGTTAACTTTCTTGAGATGATGTCTGTAGTTTCATCCAATCAGAAAGTAGAGTGCACTATTTAAATTTCAGATTGATTTTATTCATTTGTCTGATGAAATTTACATTTGTTAAATGAAAGCGTTCCTGTGTTTTTTTATTATTTTTACAAATAAATTATCAAGTTATTTTATCTTGCAACTTTTTTGTGTCTTCTTGCCTTTTGGTTTGGTGAGGTATTGTCACTCTTTTCTTGTTTTTCTTCAGTTGGTCTTTGTTTTTTCAGCAGTTTTAGGCTAAACATATGAATCCACAGGACTGACAGTTAAAAATTTCCTTACTGGTTAGCATTCTGTTTCTACTACTTAAAAACAATTCTTCTCTATTGGTGATGTTACCTACATTGTTGGCAACAGCCACATTTATAGGTGCCCTTCTTTCTTGAACTGTGTGGTTTAAAATCATTTTCTAAAACATTTTTCTGGTTTGGACAGTTCTTGTACACATATTTTAATCCATTTTTCAGAATCCAATCTAGATCTGTGAGGTTTATGAACTTCTCCCATTCATATTTAATAATAATTCTTACAGTGCTCATACTAGCATTGTACTCCAAAACCATAGCTCTACCAAATTCTTCCTTATGGTTTTGCTCAGTCCCTAGTCCCTCAACCAGGGTTCCCCTAATATATGTTTAAATGTATCATGCCTACCATCATATACCTTTTTTTTCACTTGCTCTATTAATTAATTCAGATAACCTCTTGCCCTGAACAAACTTTCCAAAAAAATTACATTCATTTTCAAATTCAGTATTACTAGAGGTCATCCTGCTGGCCTTTATAAATTGTCCTTTGGCAATGTTCTTTTTATAATGGTATGGATGTGCCCTGTTGAAATGTAAATATGAATTTGAAAAAGTACTTTTCCTATGGACCTTTGAATTAAACCTACCGTTCTCCTTATAAATTTCAATATCAAGGTACTGAAGTTTCTCTTGGGAGATGTTATAAGTAAAACTCAGAAATAATGTGGTTTTGTTCAGGAAATTGAAAAAATCATGCATTTTTTCAGTATTGCCAGTCCACACGACACAAATGTCATCCGAAAATCTCCTGTACATAATCCAACAGTCCCTAGAAATAGATCCCAGGATATATTTTTTCTTCCTATTTTGCAAGCACTAAGTTTGCATAAGTTGGGGTGCATCCCATGCCCATTGCTATCCCCTTAATTTGATGGTAGAGTTTACCTTTAAAATAAATGAAATTATATTTCAACACTAATTCCATTAAACTTAAACAGACTAAGTTCTCTTTCTGTGTTAGCTCTCTATCCTCAAACATAACTTTCTCTAGCAGTTCATCCCTTCTCTATGGGGAATGAGGAGAATAAATCTATTACATCTATTGTGACAAATACCATATCTTTTCTTTACAAGTCATTGTTTATTTCTCTCAAGAAGTCCCAGGAATCCGTCAATATATTCCTCCTTTCTAACCATAACATCTTTAGTTTCAAATCCACAAATTTCACTAAGGGGCAAAGTTTTTGAACCCTCAACAGAGACTATAGGTCTGAGAGGGGGGTCTATTTCATTTTTGTGGATTTTCGGTATTCCAAAAATTGAGGGTATTCTGGGTTTCTCCACTTCTAGATAGGTATACGTGTTTATCTATCAAACCTTCCATTAACATGTCTGTCAGAGCTAAATCCACTCTCCTATATATGTTAACTTCATTTCTTGATACACTCACATATTGCTAGTATCCATCAATATTTCATTCATCTTGCCTTCATAGATTAAAGTGTCCATTAGCACAGTCCCCCCTCCCTTGTCTGGCTTCATAACCCCTTGTTATTCTTTTAATAAAATGATATATATTATTTAGAGCAAATGTTTTATATTGACCAGAATTCTCACAAGGTTATGATATTTTAACTATCTGCCTAATTTTATTGGCTAACGTGTTTCAGAAGAGTATAAAAGCATTACTGTAGTTGTCCATCCACATCTGATGAAGTCTATTTGGTAGAAACAAAAATGCTGTTGTTTTAATGTGTATGCATTTATGTAAGTTATTTTATATTAAAACTGTTTCAAGTGGATCTTTGCTGGTGGTACCATAATTTACTAAAGACACAGTGCTGAATTCAAAAGCTTGTAACAAAGAATGTAAATGTGGATTAAAGCCAACAGTTTTAAAGATATATATGTATATATATATATATATATATATATATATATATATATATATATATATATATATATATATACCTATCTATACAGCTATATATATGTTTAATATGTTGAATCGTGAATCTTTTTATGAAAAAGTCTCTCAATGAAATTTCATGTAGCTTATCCCCACATTGACATTCAGAAAATCCTGTGATTTCCAATGACAATAAATTACTACTTGAAATAGGCAAGATGAAAGACTTGTTTTTAGCAAGGGGTCATTGACACAGCCTGCAATAAAGTATGTGAAGGCAGAAAATATGCCTACAAACCTATTCTGTTTTGATAGTGATTTTAATATTATTAATATTAAGACAGTTTCTAAACACTATTTAAAGGGTGCATTTATTTGTACTTGTTCTAATGATGTCTGA
The DNA here is from genome assembly GCF_019279795.1 of Protopterus annectens. Taxonomy (NCBI): domain Eukaryota; kingdom Metazoa; phylum Chordata; order Ceratodontiformes; family Protopteridae; genus Protopterus; species Protopterus annectens. The sequence goes on from NC_056737.1 coordinate 1,439,418,495, forward strand.
GCTATTACTAAGTTAGTGAATACGAAGTGGACTAGATGTTTCTCTGAACACGTTTTACATTGTTTAGGTGGTGAGCCCAAGATTGTTTACAAGTGGGCATCAACCTGAACCAGATTTTGGAAAGAGCTTCCATTGAACAGTAGGGTAGGGAGTACAAAATGAATAAATGCAGCAGATGTAAACACTGCCACTTTGTTTTGGACATCCATTCTAGTTTTGTTAAAAATAGATTGTCTGGAGAGGTTTGATCGTAATAAGAAAGTTGTTATTAATCTGAGTAAATTTTTCTTCTGATGCCTTTTACATAGGCAAACTCTGTCTTTTTCACTGAGAAAAAGAATGTATGAGCATTACACTTATACTAAAAGCAGTTATGTTAATGCATTGTCCAAACACACCTTATTTTGTAAAGAATTTTAAGAGGTTTGTATTTTTTCTGTTGGCTAAAATTCATGACTCTGAGAAAGCAAATTTTTGGAAGGTGTTAGATAAGGAAGAACCATTATGGCAGCTTAGATAGGATGGACTTACTTATCCTGGCATTAACAACATTTCTACAGTCCCAAATACTGAAATACAAAAGTAACTTTGTATAATGAATTATATACGTAAGTTAGCCGATGATGGGAACACATATTTTTATACATATATATGTTTACAGATACATTTTTTAATGTAAACATTTTAATATGGATGGTTGGGCATTTTTTCTTCACAAGATTTGTGGTATATATATTTATTGGCATTGTTTGTGAGGTAAGCAGTTTTGAAAAAGTCCAACTTTGAGGCCAAAACGCTTAACTGTTATTTATTTGGTGGCTTGTGTAATAAATCTGTGTATCCAGTGGAGAGTTGCAGAGGTATTTTGTTTCATTAGTGTTGGTTTCACCTCTGGTTATTTGGATTTTTGGTCCTTTGCATTAGCCTCGTCTCTTGTAGAGTGCTTTACTTCTGAAACCCACAAAAAGCCTTACGTAAATCTTCATTCACTGAAGTTAACCATATAATGTTTCTATTCACATTCCAGTGTTGTTCAGGGACCATTCTTATCCATCCAGTCCATATGTGAGTCCCTTCTTATCCATCCAGTCTATATGTGGGTCCCTTCTTAGCCGTCCAGGGTAGTCTGGATCCAGAAATCTACCCAGGCAGCTTATACTAAAATAATTCATTCCAGTCACTGGGCTTATTTCTCTGCATAAGCCACAGCAAGAAGACTAGACCCATTATCTGTCCTAATCCTTACCAATCTGGAATACCTTTGCTAAATGTTTAACTAACTCCTGTTTGTCCTCTGTAAAAGTTTATCTGGCAGGCATTTACATTTTCCTTTATAACTGAATTATGCACTCTGGCTAATCTCAAGGTATGAGGACCCTTGTAGCATTGGACGTTCCAGTTTCTGCCAGCCTAAAGTTTCTTACTTGGAAGACTTTCTGTTTGGGTGCTGGTTCTTATATTGCAGCACTGTTGGTATTTTGTTATCATGTACCATTCTTTCCTTTGTGCACAAAGATGTTACAAAATATTAAGAAATTAATCAGTTGAACTACCAGTTTCCTTCCTGAGTTATCCTAATCAGCATGAACACCACTTATGTTGTTTAAAGCTCCCCAGAATACTCAAATTTAATTTATGGAGAACCAAACTAAAAAGAAAGGCTCACAGCTATTCATATCATTCTTCTTCAAGATTCAGGCCGAAAAGTATCAGAGGTTTATACTTTCTCCCCAGATTTCTAATGCATTAGATTTAGTTGTCAAAATTACGGCATGGGTCTTACCTCAGGCTTCCAATAATCATCTACCATATCCATGGTCACCTTACATGGCTTCTTTAAAAATGCTTTGTTGGATTGCAGTTCTTCATCACCACATGGCCTCAGTGAATATTTTGGAAAGTCACTGTAAGCTAGATGTCACCTACATATTAACATCTGCCATAGATCTGCCATAATACATTGAGTTATTTTGCAACAAGCCAGCCAATAAAAAAATGGAATTTTGTGCTAGAGGTGATGAAGATGAAAATCTCAATGTCAGATACGAGAGATGTGTACTTACCATAAGGACAGGTCTGCTTTGACAATTTTATTTCCATTACCATTCCCACCTTCCTGCATCCTACCTAGGGATCATCTGGTCGCTTTTTATACAGACTCTAATTTTATGCTTTATTTTTTGTTTTTCTACTGAGGTCTGTGATTTGTAGGAATCTGAGATCTGGAGAGGTCATCTTTGGTATGAAGCATTATAGGAAAGGTGCAGGCGGTAGCATAGCCTTGTAAAAGTTTATGGCCTAAGCTTACTAAGTGCCTGATGGTCTTAGTCCATTTGGTTACAGGCATGAAATTACCAAGGCAGGACTGTCATTACAGTAAGTAAATCAGTCCTTTTTATTTATGTACTTAACATAACATGAGATCCTTCCTCCTAATCCCTTGCTGACATGTTCTAGAGTTATGATACTTTTCTTGCTTTGCTTTACAGTAGCATTACTGCAGTCATGAGAAGAAGGTCTTTTTGCAGAACATTATGGGTAAAAGAGGAAAGGATAGTAGCTTAGGAAAGATTCAGGTGCTGAGCTGCATAATATGTAACAACATTAATCCTACACTTGATGAGGATGGACCTCTTTTTTCCAGATTTAACATTCTGGCAGGCACATAATGTCTATTTCATGCACAAGCTTGCATAGGTGACATCTCTGGTCTGCACATTGTTTGCCATGTAAACGTATCTATAGTAGGTTATAGCCCTGCAGAGGATAAGACTGCTTCCTGATCCTTAGTGTGGGCAAGGTGGCATTGGCCACTTTGTCCCAACCTCCCACATTGAATTCTCATTGACGTGACATCTTAATCCATTCATTTCTTAGAGTGCATGCAGGTATAAGCTATATTGAAGAGCCATTATCCTTAGGAATGACACCTATCTTTCTTTGTTTCCTGGACTGCCCAGAAATCAAACAGACTGTCTGGTATTCTGGAAAACACCATTCAAACACAGGTGTTGGCAAATTCACTATGCTTTTCGGTGAAATAAAGCATCACAGACAAGAAAAGAGGATGTTCCTGCTCCTCTTATTGTGACTATGATGTCATTAAATGGGTGAAAAGTGGGTGGGTGAGAGGAGGAGATGGGTAAGGCTGTGGGGAGGTACAAGGGGTGTGGTCGTTGTCCGGTTTCAGCCAAAAGTGGCGAGCTTAGTTATCCTGGCAACCACAGGTGTCATTTGTATTATGCTCTAACTCCTCCTGTGCATTGTGGCAGCTAACAGGCTCATCTACATTATTAGCTTCCTGAATGCTTATATTGCTGCATGTGTCTGACTCTGGATACAGTTTGCACTGCTTGGTTAGGTTAGTCATCTCAAATTATATACGTAGCCAATCAAAACCAAAACTATATAAAGGTAACACGGCTCAATGCTAAAAGCCTAAAGAAGTTGCACTCCTTTTAAGAATTACTAACTCTTGAAGATATAGATGTGATTTTACTGAAAGCTGGTTTCAGAACAGCAATAGCAGCCCCTTAGTCCAGGGTTTCAATGTCTATCATTCATTCAGACCCAGTGTGGGAAATAATGGTGTTACTGGAGGGGGAGTGTCTATATTCCTAAAACGTCACCTCATTTCTGGACTAGTTATCTAGGATAATGACCTTTAACTCCTCCCTATCCCTTTTGCAATAAATAGAACTCTGTCTCATACCTTAACAAACTACCAAACTCCCTCCTTGTCATCTGTATATACCTGTACAAACTGACATCCCTCCATATTGAGCCTAACAATATTCTCTTGGGAGACTTTGATCATCTCTCTAACTGTGAAACTTACACCATTATAATAAGTATGCACATAGATTCCAGGACTTCACTATTGCTAGATCCCTAAGACCAGCTGGTTCAAGCCTCTGTGATGGTTTCAAAAATATTTGACCTAGATCTTACCAGTATAGTCACCCTGTGCTGAACAGTTATGATTACCACATCCCTGGTTAAATTGAAACATATCTAGTTGCGATAATGGTTAAGATCTTCTCTTTCAATGCACAAGGTATAAATTTCAATCCTGACCTCCAGTCAATGCCTGTTTGGAGTTTGAATGTTCTCCCCGTGTCTCTGTGGGGTTCTTCCCACCTGCAAAAAACATGACATGCTGAGTGTTTCCATCTCAAACCCACCAATGAATGGAGCTGTGGGCAACAGCACAGACTGTACAAACTACTTGTTGCCCTATAGGAGGCAGAGTTGTACAGACAAACTACTTTTGGAATCTACTGTCATGCACAGTATCTTCAAGATAGGGAAATATGGATCACAGACTGTATGCCATTGCATGGCTACCCACTCACCAATGTAAAATGTGGCTCTAGGTGATTCGGTTATGAAACTGATGTTGCCAAATAGGCTTGGGGATTTGCCGGTGATAAGTGGGTTGAGGATCCAACCTACACCAGGGACCTATGCTAATAGTGGGAGGGGTGGATGTGCAACCTATTGGTCAGTGTGTGACACCATAAAGCTCAGCAGCACTCTGCCAATAAGCTACTGGTTGGCTGGTGTCCATTTGCTCAGTCTGGGTTTCCTGGGATAGCTCTGTTGAGCGAAAGTTGGACATACTTTGTTCATTGTCAGAACGGAGCTTGGAAGTGGATGACATGATGGCATGGAGGAGGCTGGACATCCAAAGTATCCAGGAGACAAGATGGAAGGCCAATGCAGCAAAGGCTCTTCGCATTGGATCCATAATCTATCTACTACTCAGGAGGAGGACAGGCTAGAAATGGTGTTGGAAATACGGTGAGAGAGAGGCTTCAGAAAGCAGTGAGAGATATAAGGCAATATTCATAATCTCACCCAATACCCCACAGCAGGGTTGTGATATTAAGGACAAGAGTGCATTTATAGAGAAGTTGCAGAACCTACTAGATAAAGAAGGACAACAGGAACTGGTGTTGATAATGGGTGACTTTAATGCATGTATCAGGACAGATAGACAGCCACAAGATCACATACAAGAGTGTCCAACAAGCAACTCAAGCTGACTTCCTCCTAGTAAGTAAAGAGCATTGGTGTCTAGTCAGTGCTTGGGGTTGGGAGGTTGGCATAATGGTTAAGGTGCTTACCATACAGACAGAAGATGCAGGGTTGGATTCTAAGATGGGGTAATTCACTAGTCTTAAAATGGTCCACAGGGGCAATTAGCCTAGTGTTAATCTATGAACCTATGAACACTCACTGTAAGGATAAAACTTAACATACCACAAAACATTTCTGTCTTTAGAAACTACACTAAGGCAAACCTAATCCAGACTGCATGATAAGTTTTAAGCACCTTCCTCACCTTAATTATCCCATCTTGCAGAATACTACATTTGCAGATAATTTCTATGCCCACCTCATAAGACAATGAATACAATGCCAAATTCAGGAATAAATTCTCGATTTTTAAACACTAATACAAGCAAATTATGTAATAAGAGGAAGAAACTCAAAGACCATTAAAGCAAACTTAATATATCATCACCTATAGATAAATTCAGAAAAATAAACAAAAAACTCAGAAACAAAATCAAATTATCCAAAAGTAAGTATAGATTGAATAGTCACATCTCTGTTAGCACAACGTCTTCAGCTATGTCAGAAAGCTTAGAGGTAATACCCAGCAATACTCAGAGCTCATATAGAACAAAACACTCATCCATTGAGGACATAGCCAACACAATCCCTTGAGGGCATAGCCAACATATTAGTGAACAAATCCAGCTATAAGTTTACTTCTCTATCTCCCACACCACCCAGTCTGATCACATCCAGGCAAGTCAGGAATGCTCTCTCCAAGGCACAAATCACTAGCTCCATTTGTTCTGATAATGTGCCAGATTGCCTTCTTGTTAGCAAAAAGCACTGTGTGATAGACTTACTACTCAGCCTTTTCACCCTCAATCTTTCCAATGGAATTGTGCCAGAGGAATGGAGACCTATGGTAGTCATCCCACTCCAAACAGGGGGTTCACTACTGATCCAGGAAACTATAGACCTATATGCCTCACCAGCCTTGTTTGCAAAGTAATGGAATGCAACATTATGGAACTTATTAACAAGGACATAAGAGGTCTACAAACTGGAATCAAGTCTGGGTTTGTTAAAGGCAGATCCTGCCTCTTAAGCATGGTGGATTTCTTTGAGCAAATCATGCAAATCGGTTCACTCTACTTACTTGTACCTGGCCAATAAAGATGATACCATTAAACATTCTGGCACTGTCAATAAGCCTCTGGACAGCAAACTGTTAATAGAGAAAACCCAATCATTTGGTGTGGAAGGAATGTTCTCTTCAAAAAGAGTAATAAAAGAGTAATAACTAAGTGTCTGCCAGAGATGATTAATAGGACCACTTTTCTTTGATGTTTACTTCTCTGATGTCAAGACTGACATCAAGAGCTTGTGGTTGATCAAGGCTGCAGATGACTGCAAACTTGGAGCTGTCATTAATTCTGTATCTGACTAACAAAATCTTTAGGATGGACTAACATACACTGATAAGTGGTGCCTGGACCATGGTCTAAAACTAAATGCCAAGAAATTTAGCCCTGTGTTCTTTGGCAAAACTGGACACACATGCACCTATAACACGGGTAACACCCCTTTGAAAGTTGACTCACTCATTAGGGTCCTGGACACTTTTATTAGCAATGAACTATCCTTTGATCACCATGTATCTACTGCTGTCAGGAAATCCTTTTATCTTGCCAGACTATTCACCTGGGTATTTCTTTCAGATAAAAGGAAATTGTCACCCCTCTCTCCTTCTCCCTCATCAGGCCCATAGTAGAGCAATATGGCCCCTTTAGTATGTACTTGCATAAGCCTATGATCCAGCTTCAGGGACTGCAGCATTTCCTCACTGAGATAACCAAGGGTGTCTCTCTTCCATGAGTTAACTACATCACCTTAAAGTGCTCTCTATCTCTCTCTCTCTCTCCTTTCTGTTTCCTACAGACTCTTTGAGAGGTGACTTCTATCTAGACTACAAAGCTTTGAAGATGCAGTCTAATTTGACTTCCTGTACACCCATAAAAATAACAACACGCTTAACAACCACTCAAGAGATCCTAACTTCCACAGAAACATAAATAGGACCTGCTGGTTTGATAAACATATATCCCAAAGGAGTCCTTTTTATGAAATAGGCTTCATTTGGATGTAAAGCATAGTAGCTCTCTGACCCTCATTAACAGTAACCTGGATGAATGTATGGGCAGTCTAAAAACACCCTGGGTGTGGCTCATTCAGCCCTCATTGAAAGTGGTAAAAAATGAGGTATACATTAGTTATGTGATGTCAATGGATACGTAACATTTGGGATATTGTAGCTAGGCTACTAATGGCCCTCTGGTTCAATAGGCCTAATATTAACCTATGAACCTATGAGAAGAACCAAAGGAATCGAGTAGACATATAAAGTTAAAGGAAATGTGACTCTTTTCCTGCTTGGAGTGAGGAGACAGAGGAGACATGATAACTGTACAAGAACTATTTGAAAAATGTACTTTGGATCACAGTGAACCAGAAAGACATGAAAGAAAAAGTGGTCAGAGTTAGGGAGACAGGTTTTTCCCTTAATCTGGGTGGTTGTTTCTTTGTAAGGACTCAAGAAATTCACTAATATAATGCATGGCACAAGATCCTACTAAGACATTCAGAAGACATTGCAAATGGTGAAAAAATAAAGAAGTAGATTAGGGATGAGGAATTGAGCACTAACTTGAGGGATAATATGTATCCTTTTAGCTGTTATCTGTGTTAGTAGAAACAGAATTGATAAAATGAAGTATATGGACGATCCTACTTATTGTCAGTGTATTACACATTTTTGTTATTGGCCTTACAAAATATAATACTTTTCTAGGGCTACCTGCTGTAACAGAGACCTGGTTTAAAGCAGCAGAAAGTACCCCTGTGCTACCAGGCTGTAACTCATTCCACACCTTTTGGCTCCAGAACATGGACCAAAGCTCCAAAGATGGTGGTGTCTCCATATTTATAAAGGAGATGCATGCCTCCAGACAAGTAGCCTAGCATAATGCATCTGAGATACTTCAGGTACAACTAACATTGTGTAAGTTGGCAATTCAGGTTGTAGTTTGTTATAGGCCCCCACCATGTCCCAAGACTCTCACTCCACATTCCTAAGTACCCTGGAAACTATTAAGATCCAACCCAACACTCTCATACTATGTGACTTCAACTACCCCTCCATCAACTGGGAAAACTATTCATGCACCAATGCATTGGCCCAACGCTTCCTGGAATTCATCTAGTCCAATGCCCTGGGCCAGCTCATTCTTACCCCCACTAGAGGAAGCAACATCCTTGACCTGGTTATTACTAACATGGGCAACCGTTGGTCTACACCAATAGTCAATTCCTCCCTGATTAGATCCGACCACAAACTAATTACCATGGAAATCCACATCTAAACCACACCCCCACACCCCCCGCAAAGGTATCTACTATAAAAAACTTCACCAAAGCTGACTTTGGACTTCTAAAACAGAGGAGGCTAACTTCACGGCACCCTTGCCAATGGAAAATAGATGCATGACTGCCAAGTCATACACCATTGTACTGTACAAACATGTACATAAATGCATGCAGCTAGCCATACCCAACAGAACCGGGATACTCTCCTCCAAAAAAAGGAAGCCAATCTGGTGGTCCCGTATCATTAATAGACTCTACAACAGAAGAAAGAAACTGTTAATGTAAAAGGTGAAGTTCCAAGACTGGAAAAATTCTCTTATTAGCCTCAACAAAAAGTTGAGATCCCTCATCAAAACCTCCAAAGCCAGCTATGAAGGCAGAATTGCAGCAGACACTAAAAACAACTGAAAAGCCTTTTATAGTTATATCAAGAATCTCCACGGCAATACCCAGATTTGCTCTGAGTTACTGCACAATGGCACCTCCTATACTGAGCCAACAGTTATTGCCAACATACTGGCTGACAGATTCAGTGCCAACTTTACCCCTCTCACCCCCCCTAAAACCAATTTCAATATCGGAAGAGTGACATACACTCAGCATTACTGCAGCACAGGTTAAAGCTGCATTGTCCAAGGCCAAGAATACAGCTTCCATGGGACATGACAATATCTCTGGCTGTGTTCTACATGAATTACAAAGTGAACTGTCACCAGATCTGTGTGCCCTGTTCACTCACAGCCTCACCTCAGGATTTGTTCCTTCTGAATAGCGCACTGCAACAGTCATCCCTCTCCATAAAGGAGGAGTGACTACAGACCCTGGAAATTATTGCCCCGTTAGTCTGACGAGTCTGATATGTAAGGCTATGGAGTGATTCATCATGGACCTAATTAACAAGGGTATAGGGAATCTCCAAACTCTAGATCCCATGCAATTTGGTTTTGTGAAAGGTAGCTCATGCCTGCTCAACCTGATTAACTTCCTTGAGTCAGTCACCAGAGCTGTGGTTGAGGGTAAGGCGGTTCATACAGCCTACCTCAATCTGGCCAAGGCCTTTGATACCATTCCTCACTCAGGAATTATTGATAAACTCACCAAACTAGGCATCAACCCCTATATCATTAGGTGGGTTACAAATTGGTTGACAGATAGAACCCACAGTGTGAAAGTAGCTGACTCCAAGTCAGAATGCTGACCAGTCACGAGTGGAGTCCCACAGGGATCGGTCCTGGGTCCTTTCCTATTTTGCCTCTACTTCTCAAAAGTCCAGGCCAACACAGAGGGACTCTGATTGACCAAGTTTGCAGAAAACTGCAAGCTGGAAGCCATTATTAACTCCCCAAGGGATGCAAACATCCTACAGAAAGGCCTCACTGAGACCAATGACTGGTGTTGAAACCATGGCCTTAAGCTTAATGCCAAAAAATGTGTCGTTATCACCTTTGGGAAAAACTCAGTTCCCATTAATTACCACATTGATGGGAGCCCACTGAACACTGAAGGAGTTATAAGAGATCTGGGGACACAGGTTGACAGCAACCTCTCCTTCGACCACCACATTGCCTCTGTGGTCAGAAAGTCCTTCTATGTGGCACATCTCATTACCCAGGGTTATGCATCCAGGAAGAAAGAGGTCATCAGTTCTCTCTACTCTTCCCTCATTAGACCAGTCATAGAGTATAATCCCCCATTTGGCATGTGCCTCACTAAACAACTGCAACAGCTGAAGATGCCACAAAAATACCTCATGAAGAGGCTCCTAGGCCTTAAACACATGTCCTACATGGACAGACTCATAAAATTCCAGCTATTCTCTGTCTCATATCATCTACTAAGAGGTGATCTCTGCTTGACTTACAAAGCCATGTCTGACCCAGCTCTGTTAGAAATGCTACATCTAAAGAAATCCCAATCCCACCACACCTCAACCTCATTACTACAATCAACAGAACTTGCTGGAGAGACAGGTTCATAACCCAGAGACTGCCTATGCTCTGGAATAGACTTCCCATACATATCAAGCAGAACACCACACTGGCCTTCTTCAAGAGAAATCTTGACCAGTGGATGGGAAATAGAAAGTTCACCCCGGGGATCACTCCAGTAGCTCTACTTGATAGAGGCACTGGGAACTGATGTCGGGTAGCACCATGCCAGGGCACTTTCTTGGGCTAGGCTTGTAAAGGCTCCAGGACTATTAACCTAGTACACACCTATGAACTTATACAGTACATGAAGCCAACTAGCTGATACATTGTAAATACAGACAGCTCCTTAGCAACTGTTTTTGGGCTAATGAGAAATTCAGCATAGCTGATATTACCGATACGACTGTACTTTCTCATAAGTCCTTTTCTTCATTGACCAGTTTAATGGCAAAGGTAAAACAGATTGTGTTATATACCAAGCTTTGGTAATTAAGCTACATTGACAGTTATTTTTTTGTTGTATTTTTACCTTTTACTTGATTACTTATGTTTACATTCATAGTCATTCCCAGATGTTCTTCTTGTTTCACTGTTGCAGTCATCACATTTGAGTTATCCCTGCCAGGGTAGCCCTCGGCCAGCCCGAATACCATAGACTTAGTATTTCTGCGTCAGTTGCTGTCACTTGAGGACTGACATCAGGTCATCAGTGGTATAAAGGAAGGCACCTGATGCCATTACATCAGTCTTTCTTGCCATGGAGCCCGAAACAGAAGCAGTTGGCATGAGTGTCGGTCGGCTGCTACCTGAGTTTTGTTTCCGAATTGAAGTTGAAGTCTTCGAAGCTAAGTACCCCATTGGGGATCCTTTTTTCTTGCACTAGCCGATGTCAGAAAAAGTTAATAATTGTCTCACCTGTGGAAAGCAAATACCACACTGGGACTTCCACTCTTACTGCGTCACTTGTCTAGGCCCAGACCACGATGTCCCTCATTGTCACTTCTGTGCTTTGTTTAACGCCAGAACTATCTGTCATTGGGCCCTTATTGTAGCTTGATATTTCCATTTACAGCAAATTGAGGTCCCCAGAAGGGCACCAGCACCAGCTTGGGACCTTAACTTTGTCTTGGAAAAACTCACCCTGCCCCCTTTTGAACCAGCTTCTTCTGCAGAGCTAAAATGTCTCTCCTGGAAGACAACCTTCCTCCTGGCCATCACTTCAGCCAGAAGAGTCTCTGAGCTGCAAGCACTCATGGCTGTGGAACCCTTCATCATCTTCCATGCAGACAGGATATCCCTCAGAACTAATCCATCCTTCATACCCAAGGTGGTGTCTAGTGTGGCTCTCAACCAATCCATCCATTTACCCATCTCCTTTCCTAACCTCCAAAACAAGGGGGAACAGATTCTGCACTTTCTATATGTGCACAGACAACTCGGATACTATCAGATACTATCTGGACAGGACTAAACCCTTCAGAAAGTCTGATCAATTGCTGGTTAGCTTTGCTTCAGGGGCAGAAGCAAAGCCATCTTCAAGCAAACTATTTCCAAATGGATAGCACACTGCATCCATTTCTGCTACAAACAGCATGGCAAGCCTCCCCCCAAGGGGGTCAGGACACACTCCACCAGAGCAGACTCCACCTCTCCAGCTTTCCTTAGAGGGGTCCCCACCAGGGACATCCTGGAGGCTGCCACCTGGACATCTGCTCATACTTTTGCCAAGCATTACCACCTGCCTCTCTTCTCCAGGGCAGGCTTTGCTTCTGCAGTCTTGCAGGGCATGCTAGCCAGCCCCTAGCTTCCCGGACTGCCTCCTCCCTTTTCCTCAGCTTTGGGAATCTACCCAAATGTGATGACTGCAACAGTGAAACACGAAGAACATAGTACAGTTGTGTATACCTACCATAAATGTAGATGTGTGAGTGTATTCAGTGTTGCAGTCCTGGTTTCCCTCCCTCCATCCTCTTTCTCATTTTCGTCCTTTTTTCCTTGCTGTTCCCCTTTCTTTACAAGGGACTTATTGGTATTTATTTTCCACTGGTGAGGTTCTACCACCAGAGCCAGGCCTCCTACTTTGGGGGCTTCTGACAGGTTAGGGCAAGAAAAACTGATGCAACAGCGTTGGATGCCTTCCTTTATACAACTGACGATCTGACGTCAGTCCTCAAGCGACAGCAACTGACACAGAAATACTGTCTATGGTATTCAGGCTGGTTGAGGGCTACCCTGGCAGGGATAACCAAAATGTGATGACTGCAACAGTGAATACGCTCGGACATCTACATTTATGGTAAGTGTACACAACTGTACTTTGCTTGTTTTCAACTGATTTAATCTCAGAACATTTCTGTTATGTATAGATATTGGTTACACTAACTTATTCAGAAATAGTAAATGATTAATTTATTTATTTTTATTATTCATTCCTTTTTAGCCTGTGTGTGCAAGACAGTGTTCCTGTGATATTTCAGTCATGTGTTATGCCTCAAGATTGTGACCTTTCCGACTGGACAGCATGGAGCACATGTTCAAAGACCTGCCATTCAGGCGACTTGTCTCTTGGAATCAGAAGCAGAACAAGGAGCATAAAGCACATTGCCATTGGTGGTGGAAAAGAGTGTCCAGAACTAGAAGAAAAAGAAGCTTGTAACCTTGGAGGTGAATTCTTGCCCCCATGCCCAAGGTATGATGAAAGGTTAACTAGGCTGATACTCTGCTTAAATTACAAGTAAAAAATAACTTAAAATGCATGCCAAATTAATTTTGTTTGAAACAGTCAAATCCATAGGAGATATGGATGGCTATACTAGGTAATAATATGTTTATGCCATTCATTTCTGGATTCAGGTCATATTGGATTTGAGATTCATTTGCAAAATGTTAAGTAAGATCGTATCATGTTTGTTTTAACATTCATAGGATGCTATCATATAGTGATAGCAACTGTTGGACAACATATAAATCAGTAAAGATTAAGAAAAAACATTTTGTAGTATTACATTTTTCAGATGCAGAAGTAGCATTGATTTTTATGATTCAGAATGGGAACATAATCTTTAATTCCTGTAGGATTTATTTTTGTTACAGTCCTACATTGCAGACCAGGTCTGTTGCCATATATCTGAGGGGGTCTACTTCAGTAGACTGGAATGTCACATCACTGACTTAAAAAAAAAAATGAGACCACATTGACGAAAGTTCAGAATACTGAAACTGCAAATATCCGACTTCCATTTACTCATCCAGTTAACACATTCACTGTACGTAACACACAGCTCTAAACACCTCCCATAAAACAGCACACTATACCTTTAAAAATACCTACTTGCTACCAAACACTGTTTAATGGACCCTATCAACAAATTCACTGATAACAAAAACTGAACCAGAAATTAATAATAATATTACAAATACAAAGTAAAATATACTAAGTACAAATAAATATAAACAGAAAGTATAACTTCTCAATGTACCCACCCACTAATCACAAAACAAAACCCACTGAATATTCATATCGGTAGCTATAGCACCGACATGAATATTCAGTAGGAAAGCTTAAATTCAAAAACAACTACTGAATTCCAAATAAAACTTTCATGCAGGAGGGCTGTGCCCCCAAACCCTCTGCAACTTAAGTATACCAACTCCAACATCGCGCTACAGTGCAGAGATGAGCAGATTTCCTGTTCCGCTCACCTCAGACTGTCGGCAAGTTAAACATTCAGTGTTCTGAGCTTCAGTAATGTGGAGTTTCATTCATATGAAACTATCGTCTTCTTGTCTCATTTTTTTAAAAGTCAATGATGTGACATTTCAGTCTATTGAAGTACACCCCCACTGTAATATACCACAAAATGAAGCACCACAACAACAAAACAGGTAAAAAGACCACCAAGCGAAGAAATCCACAAACCTCTTTATTTCTCTGACATCTCGGCCAAACAGCCTTAAAAGGAGTATAACAGTGCCAAGCAATATACCTGCCTATATATCTGTATCAATTAATCAATAAAACAATTATTCAGTTCATTAAACATCTCCAATTCATTTCTGCATTTAGCCCTTTAGGTAACTTAGTATCATATTTTAAAATATAAATAGACTCAACAATAATTTATTTTTTAAAAATTCATCACCATTAGTGTAAACATTTATTTTTTCTAAAATAGACCCTTTTAAGCCTTCAATATTTCCACCATGTACTTGATAAAAATGCATTGCTATAGATCGCGCTACAGTGCAGAGATGAGCAGATTTCCCGTTCCGCTCACCTCCGACTGTCAGCAAGTTAAACATTCAGTGTTCTGAGCTTCAGTAATGTGAAGTTTCATTCATATGAAACTATCGTCTTCTTGTCTCATTTTTTTAAAAGTCAGTGATGTGACATTTCAGTCTATTGAAGTAGGCCCGTCTGAGGTAATAACTACACTACCTCTAATAGATGCAACATGATGGTGCTGGGATCAGTAACAGAACAAAACATAGTTGTTTGTTACTTTGTAGTCTGTGATAGGCCTTTATTTCTGCAAGATAAGTAATCTGGTCTGTAGTCTAACTGTTAATGTCATATTTTTTTAAGAAAAAAGGGGTGTCTTTGCACACCCTGCAGCAGACCATCAGCTAGTCTAAATCTGCTCTTGTTGCTCTGTTTTACTTTTAATGTCCCAGATGGTGCTACGCCACAGGACTGAGACGACACCAGGACAATTGCAGAAGGGGAATTAGGTGAGAGTAGAGCGGGCCGGGTGTGCCACAGATGCGGTTTTGCACACTAGGGGATTTTTTAAATGCCATAACAGGGCAGAGCTATTGACATCCTATGCATCACTGCACACAATGTCAGTTAGCTTCAGCCCCACCCTTCATTGTTAAAATGCTAACCGTTCTCCACTGCATGATTACTGCACTGTTCTAATCAAAAGGAACATGTCATATCATAAGCAAGAACCCCACAGACTCTCTGTCCCTCCCAGAATAGGTGAGCTAGCAAAAATCATTTGCCTCCTAAGCCTTCTTCCCAGCTCCTTGATGATTTGTTGTTTATGTAATAATATATGTTATCTGCAAGTAGCTCCAGTAGAGAGCTTATATCTTCCCATTGAAGAACAACAAACCTTCCCTGGCCCTATACATTGCTGATATTACTTATTGTCGGAGGCATAAAGGCTAACTTTGTCATAATGTCTGCCATACAAGTAATAATTTGTAGTTACTTCTCCAACACTAACCTTCTTCTATCATTGTTAGAACCACTCAGTATTAATGATTAGTTCTGGCAGCTGTCCTTCCCATTATGAGGTCTTTCCCTATAATCTCCACTTGGTTATAGACAAAAACAGTGTTTCCCTAGTAAACATTGTTTTGCCATAGTATGAAATTTGGACAGAAATTTGAGGACCATTATTAACTGCAGGGGCTGCTTAGCACAACCTACAGATGACACTGACCTACCGATTTCTGTGTTGCTTGAGGATGTTATTCATAAATACTGTGCCACAGCAAGATAGACAATTCATAAAACAGAAGAAAGGAACCCTACAGTGACACTGATGGAAAAACTGCATGAAATAACATTAGTGTAGGACACAAGCAGACACATGCAGCTAGCAAGGTTAACACCAGCCATAATGCTTGAGTACATACATCATAAATCATCACAATCTCAAAAGTCATTTATGTGCCATTGTCAGATGCAGTGCATGTCATGAAACCTGATAACATCATATAACAGTGGAGAGACATCCATCACAGATGTTTGCATTATGTCTCAGCTGTAGAATAATACAATATGGTAATATCAAGGACGAATGCAAATGTATAGTATACACAGAGTGATTTTAATACTTCCACACTCTAGAAATTAAGCATTACAGCTGTTAACTTGGTACCTTGACAGTCTGCAACCAAATGTTGGTTGTTTTTAAGACTGAAGTTATTTTTGTAAGTGCCTTTCACAAAAAAATAGACAAATATATAGATAGAAAGAAAATAAAAATAAATAAGTAAATAAATCAATAAAATAAAATAAATAGTGTTTATTTTTTAGGTTAACCACAAAAGGGAATTAACCTAAATTGTATTTATTTGTTAGGTTAATTCCCTTTTGTGGTTATATGTTCTATTAGCTGTGGTAAAAAATTTCTGCTGGGTCAGCTTCATTAGAACCTGCTGTTCCCTCTTCACTCATGGCCATTGTTTTGGCTTTGATGACCACATTGAGTAACATTTGAGTTCTAGTCCTGAGCTGTAACATATTTCAGCTACATGCATAACTACTTTCAACACTCTCATGTGACTCTCTTAAAACAATCACCTATCACATAGTTTATGCATCTGCACATAAGCTCCTCGTAGAGACAACTGGACTGCAGCTGTATGGAATTGAGTTGTGCAGCAAACTTCTGCTCACTTAGAAAGCTAGCATTCTCTGTTACTGTGAGTAGTTGCAACACAGCTACCAACCTGCAGTGCCTTCATGGAAATTATGTAGTACAAGTGCAACTGTTAAAATAGCAAAGGACATGCATGACAATTAGATACCTAATTTACATAGACCACACCCACAGACCCCAACATTTTCATGCATCTCGGAAAATCGATCACTGCCCAGTTGTGAGTAGTTATGCAGCTGAGTAATGATGGATTCTAAATCACATTCCTGTTGCATACTACAGAATGCCTCACATAATGGTTAAAGCTGTGCATTTATCTGACCACTGTGTGAGTGTAGTTTACATGTTTTTTCTGTGTCCTTATGGATTTTGTTTCCTAATTCTACCAGTTTCTTTTCACCTCCTAAAACATGTTGTTTAGGTGGTGACTCTATATTGCACTTATATTTAATCTTGTGGCCTGGGTAATGGTTCAAAAGGCCAGTGAATAGTACTTAAAAAATATTTAAACTAATTAAATTAAATTAAATTAAATTAAAACAGTAGTCTGTCAAAATAATTGTACAGTTGTTAGTATTACTGTCTTACTGCATCAACATCTCTAGCTTAGTTCCATGATGGCTTAGATTCTATTTAGAGTAGAGTCTGCATGTTTTCATGTGTCCATATGAGATTTCAAAATGATCTTCTGTTTCCTCTCACATCCCAATGATGTGCAGATAGATGAACTTGCTGTCTTCTAAACTGCCATAGGTGTATGGATGAGAATGCATGTGAGAATAAGTATGCATACCGTGATGGACTGGTATCCTATCCAGCAGTGGTTCTCTACCACAACACCCATTGCTTGTCAGGACAGGTTTCCTCTCTTTCAAGACCATGAAAATATAAAATAAATATTAGAGAATTAATTTAAAAATCCTCTGCCTTTTTTATTGGAAGATTTTCATGGAACACCTATTTAAGAATTTGTTAGCTACTTAATAATCAGTTACTATCTCTTGAGACCCCAGCTTTGCATACTGTACTCTTGCTCTCTTGTATTTATTTGCCAGTCTCTTCTAAAGACTGGTTTTGCTGTTATTTGAGTATGACAAATCTCATCAAGCCAGCTGCCTGTAAGGTGATGAGATTATTTCTCCTTTATTAATTTTATTTTATTTTTCTGTATACTGGGCATTGCATGAGGTATTCACACTGCTGTTTTCTTAAAGAGAACTGTGAAGTACAATACTTTACAGTGTAAGTGCAATAAAGAAACACAAAGCATATAAAAGAGAAATAAGCAATTAACGGGAAATATGACAGCTGTAAGAGAACAGTCATTAGGAGTCTGCACGTATACATACAGTTCAATAGTGAAAGTGCATTAGGGGATAGCAGGAAAAGTTAGTACTGAATGTAAATCATATGGATAACGGAGGAGTAAATAGTCACTGAAATGTTCAGCAATGTGCTAAATGTTT
This sequence comes from Protopterus annectens, assembly GCF_019279795.1. Taxonomy (NCBI): domain Eukaryota; kingdom Metazoa; phylum Chordata; order Ceratodontiformes; family Protopteridae; genus Protopterus; species Protopterus annectens. Next base: position 1,439,436,780 of record NC_056737.1, read on the forward strand.
AAAAGAAAAACTTCAGTGGTGGATTTTAACTATCTTTTATTCCCTAGAAAATCCAGTTATGTTTATTGAATCATTCAGGCATGACTGTAAAAACATATGGCATGAGTTGTGACACAAATATATTTTCTTTTGCACTGCATGTTTGCATCTTGTTCTGTCAAAATGTCATGTTAAGTGTTTTCTCACAGTAATGTTTTAATGAGAAGTAAAATAATATGAATGAAAAACAGTAACCCTGGGATTCATAAAAAAATCGAAGAAGGCAATAGGTGCTGTGACCAAAATAGTCTCATTTCATAATCATGAGTACTTGTTAGCCACAATGAAAAATACCTCATTATCAGGTAATTTGTATTTCTGTGAATCACATAATGGTACTGCTAGCTTTAAACGGCACTTTCATGTAGTAACTACCCCTTGCGAGCACATGAATCTCATTGGCACAGCCACGCCCTTATTCGGTGTCACACACACACACACACACACACACACACACACACACACACACACACACACACACACACACACACACACTGCTGTACCTTTTACCTAACTCTGACTTGACAGAATGTCCCTGCAGTAGCTGTGATTTTTCATGTTTCCCTCTTAAATCCGGGATTATTCTGTTGCTTGATGTTGCCAGATGTTAGAGTTTTGTTCTTCTTATTGTTTACAAACAGTATTGTGTTGGGAGACCTGCTGCTCTATTAACGTTACAAGTGACTTAAAATAATACTAACAAAACCTCTGGTGTCATCTAATATTCGTCACAGCTTTGTCCTAAACCCTTAACATTGCTCTATGTACGTATGGTTTTTGACCACACATGCACACCCTCATCTTTCACTACTAGTCATGATTTCAGGATCCTAACATCCTCTCTCATTCCACCTACACATCCTACTGTTTTAACTCAATTAATTACCATCTCATAATAAGACCTCATTATAACAATGGCTCTTCTTTGGCAGTAGTTCATATAATCCTAGCCGATTCATTACCTTTCTTATCCATGCTGTGACTTATGCCTGTAATAATTGTAACAATTTGACATTTGTTTTATATTTGTTATTTGCTTTCATGAATATTTGCTTTATGTAATCGATAATTATTTCTGTATGTAGTTGTTTATTGTGGAGCTTTTCTCCCCAGGCCTCCATCAAAAATGGGCTGATACTGGCCCAGTGGACTATCCCGATAATCAAATGCAAATCACTCAATCAATCAATCAATCAATAATTTTAGAGAATGCTCCTGATGCTACCTCTTATGTGTGCTCTGTCTCTTATAATCATAGACTGATGTAGCCAGAACTAATGCCAGACATTAGTGTTTCATATTTCTTACAGTGTAATAAGTATATTCAGTAAAAAAATATACTCTTTCTGAGAAACCTGAACAATTTAAAGAATGATTTCCTTGTGAGAGGCTGTGATGACCGTGCCCTGGCCCAGCAATTAAAGATCCTCAATCCTCTCCACTAACACCAGGGAGGTCATCTCATAGCAGAGAAAAGGATAACTAAAACACACAGTAAAGTACAATTTCCCTTAAATGCACACAGAGATCACAGTCAGTCTGGGGCTGGTTGCTCCTTTGCTCACCAGGTCCCCAATAAGACTCCCCATTAGCAAAGCTATAGGGTCCAGGTCTCAGCCTAGCTGGGCAATCTAGAACCTCCGGTACCCTCTCTGTCCAACCAGTGCTTCGTGTCCCTGCCAAGTAGCTGACACAACACACACACACTTTGAGATAAGTATTTATACAACTTCACAGACACTCCTGGGAAAGGCTGACACAGATTCTCCAGCTGTGCCCCTTTATACTGACAATACAGTAGTAATTACTGCCACCACCCAGCTAGTAATATCAGCTACTAAAAGGCCCTTAAAAGGGTGTCCAATTATTACTGTGCAATATTATAATCCAATGGTAGTATGACTAACAGTCAAGGCTTACTTTAGAGTGGCCTATTACAATAACCTCTATAAATATACAATGTACTCTAGAGCTTATCTCTACACAAATCAGCCACAGGTAGAAGGTTTTAAAAATATTTAATAATAAATAATTAAAACACAAGACAAAACTACTACACCACAGAGATATCTAAGAATTCAGAGATCACACAGAAACTAATAGTCTGATTTCAAAGAAAAATACCTAATTAAGCTTTACTAGCTTTAACTATTCCTACAAGAAAATACAGTGCTAAAACTTATGTAAGCATAAGGCAGAGTGCTGAGTTAGATGTCCAAAGTCAAAATGATCCCAGTCTCTTGCTGAACAATAGTATTTAAACATTACTAACAAACATGGTTGCTAGGTCCCTCCCAATTTACATCATGTTGACACTTAGGTTTTCCCAGGCAAACAAACTGCATTATTTAGCAATCTAACACCTGCTCAGAAACTTACAACAATAGAAGACATTTCACATGTATATACAAACAGAAACCAGAGCAGTAAAGCACCATCCACATGTAAATTCTGGTCATAAACTTTAGCCTTAAAACAATGGGCATGAAACTTTCATCCAGATGCACTAGAGCTGAATTCTAACATGATAGGGTCACAACATGCTTCACTGGGCCAGTAGAGTGCAATGTTGTCACATATTTTGCAGTTCCACATTTCACAGTATTCTTTTACATTCAAGAAAACATTCCTGTATTTTACATTTATTTACAAATGCCAGAATTATATATCAAATTCTATTTGACTAGGCTGGCAGCCTTCGCCCATCTCTCCTTAATATTCACAGAGGCTATGAAAGTCAGATGTTAAAAAACATCCTGGAACCCATTACAGAACTAAAAAGTATTGAAGCACCTTCACTCAACCTTGCTGTTAAGAGAATATTAAGAAATTCCACAGAGAATAACAAATACAAAATTAGCTGCATTTTGACATACACTCCGGAATATCACAGTATCGAAAATGTTACTAAAAATTGGGCCATTGCCACAGGGAACCCTTACCTGATTAACATCTTAGGCAAAGCCCCATCCATTTTTTATAGGAAGGCCAGGAGCATTGGAAGTTTTGCTGAATTTAAACCTAGACTATATGAGAGAAACACTACAAGATGTGAAGCTAATTGTACATTATATATGTATATATATATATATATATATATATATATATATATATATATATATATACATATACACATACATATACATATATACACACACACAGCAAGGTGATAGTTTGTATTGCCCATGGTTAAAGAACATCCAGTGCAGGGGTGGTGTCCGTAACACTACAAAAGTAGTTTACAGGACACAGTGTAATAAATGTGATGTATTTTATGTAGGCAAGACTACAAATAAACCTAAGCATATGATTCATGTCATTTGGTAGAAATCTCTTCTGTTTGTAAAAACAAGGCACTGGCCAAACACCTTTCTATGCATTGAAGACACACACACACACACACACACACACACACACACACACACACACACACACACACACACACACACACACAATTGCATAGACGTGGGTGATCTTGAAGCTGATATCTTGAATGTACTGGAAAAACGTGAACTCGTATGGCAATTAAAGCTGAACTCTTTCAGAAAGCCTGAACTAAATGACTACTGTTCACATAATAGGTTCATAGGTAAGTACTACGCTATCTGCCTGAGGGCATTTATAAGCCTAGCTAGAGTGTGTCGGCTTTTGGCAGCCCATTGATTAATTAATTGATCCTCTGTCAAGCAGAGCCAATAGCGTGGTCCCAGGGGTGTATTTTCTGTTACCCATCCACTCGTCAAGGTTTCTCTTGAGGAGTGTTAGTGAGGGGCTCTGCCTGATGTAATTTAGAATTTTGTTCCAAAGCATGGGGAGTCTCTATGACAGGAACCTATCCCTCCAGCATGTTCTATTTATTGTTGTGGTGAGGTTTAGCTCACTAGAGTGCGTGTCTCACAGTGACTTGGATTTCTTTAGGTGGAGCATGTCCATCAATTCTGAGTTGGACATGGCTTTGTAAGTCAGGCAGAGATCACTTCTGAGTAAGCGATATGCCACTGAGTACAACTGGAATTTTTTCAGTCAGGCTGCATAGGACATATGTTTGAGACCAGTAATCCTCTTGGTGAGGTACTTTTGTGGTCTTTCCAGCTGTTGGACGTGTCTTGTGAGGTACATCCCAAATGGAGCATTGTACTCTATGATGGGTCTAATGAGGTTCGAGTAGAGGGGCACTGTAACCTCTTTATTTCTAGACGCAAACCCTTTAGTAATTAGATGGGCCACATAGAAGGATTTCCTAACTACTTTGGCAATATGATTGTCAAAGGAGAGATTACTATCTACCTGGGTCCCCAGATCTCTTATTACCTCTTCTGTATTAGGGGGGCTGCCACCTATGTGGTAATTTGTAGGTGATTTGTTTTTCGCAAACGGGATGACTATGCATTTTTTGGCATTTAGCTTGAGGCCATGACTTTGACACCAGTTATCCATTTTAGTAAGGCCCTTTTGGAGGATGTCCGTGTCAGCCGGAGAGTCAATTATGGCTCCCAGTTTGCAGTCATTAGCGAACTTGGTTAGCCATAGTCCTCCTGTGTTTGCCTGTACTGCTGTGAAGTATATGTTGAATAGTAGGGGTCCCAGGACTGAACCTTGCGGGACACCACTTGTGACTGGTTTAGAGTCGGACCTGGAGCCTGCTATTCTTACCGTGTGAGTTCTGTCTGTAAGCCAGTTGGCAACCCATCTCGTGATGTAGGGGTTTATGTTCAGACTGGTGAGTTTTTCTGTAATACCCAAGTTGGGAATGGTGTCGAAAGCCTTGGCGAGGTCAAGGTAGGCTGTGTGAACCACCTTTCCCTCATCTATGACCTTGGTGACTGTCTCAAAGAAGTCAACCAGGTTTAGTAGGCATGATCTGCCCTTAACAAAGCCGAACTGGGTTGGAACAAGTGTTTGGAGGTTCCCAATGTCTTTGTTAATGTGTTACATGATGATGTGCTCCATAGCCTTGCACACCAGGCTAGTCAGGCTTATGGGTCGATAGTTACCAGGGTCAGTTGTGGCCCCTCCTTTGTGAAGCGGAATAACCGTTGCTGTGCACCATTCTATGGGAACATAGCCTGTGGAGAGGCAGAGGTTGAACAGCGTGTTTAGGTGGGGGGTTAGTTCCCTCTGTAGTTTGTGCAAGACGCAGCCTGGGACAACATCTGATCCCATTGACGCTGTGTTTTTGGCTTTTGAAAGGGCTGTTTTGACCTGTGCATCTGTGATTTTTGGGACACTACACTTTTCCGGTATTGTTGTGGGCCCTTTTGGAGGTGAGAGTGGGGTGAAGTTTGCACTGAATCTATCTACCAGAATGTTGGCAATATCAGTAGGTTCAGTATATTTTGTGTTATTTTGCACTAGTTCAGTGCATATCTGCGAGTTGCCACTTAGATTCTTAACATAGCTAAAGAAGGCTTTGTGGTTATCTTTTGAATCCTTGGCTATTTTCCTTTCGAAGTTAGCCTTGGATGATTTCACGAGGGACCTCAGTTTCTTACTGATACTGATCAGGGATGTCTTTCCTTCTTGCGATTTGCTTTTTTTCTGAACTAGTTTCTTCCTTCTGTTGTATAGCCTGTTTATTGCAGGGGTCCACCAACTGGATTCCTTTTCTTAGAGGAGTGAGTCTTGGTTTTGCTAGGGATGGCACGATCCATGCATCCTTGTAGGTACTCATAGAGTGCATTTGTAAAGGTTTCTGCATCTTGGGCAGCGTTATCCTTTAGCGTGGGGGCTGTGAAACTTATCACCTCTGTCTTAAGTAAGGTGAAGTTTGCTTTAGAAAAGTTTTTTACTGTGGTTTCCTTAGTTGGGGGTGGTGGTGGGGTGTGGGCATCCAGCGTGATTAGTTTATGGTCTGATCTAACCAGTGACGGGTTGACCTCCAGAGTAGAACACCTGTCGCCCATGTTGGTGATCACCAGGTCCAATATGTTTTTCACTTCTGGTAGGGGAGTTCACCAGCTGATCCAGGGTGTTTGAGTTGATGAATTCCAGGAAGCGCTGGGCCTGGGAATTTGTACTCGAGTAGTTTTCCCAGTGAATGGTAGGGTAATTGAAATTGCCCAATATCAGGGTGTTTGGTAGGACCTTCATGTTTTCCAGTGTCTCCAGAAAGGTGGAGTGGTGGTCCATGGCCATGGAGGGTGATCTGTAGCAGGCCACAATTTGCATTGCAGATTTGCCCGATGTTAGTTGCACATGAATGATCTCAGAGGTATCATGCTGCTCCACTAACCTGGAGGTGTAGGTATCCTTAGTGAATATGGATACACCCCCTCCTTTTGTGCTTAGGTCCGTGTTCTGTAGCTGAAATGTGTGGTATGAGTTGTAGCCCGGTAGTGCTGGGGGTTCTCTCTGGAGCCTTGAACCAGGTTTCAGTTACTGCACAGATGTCAACGTTCTCCATACTGAGGAGTGCTTCAAGCGTGTGCATTTTGAGATTTAAACTCCTGGCATTGAGTAGCATAACCCTCAGTTTTTTGTTACTTGTGCTGTTTACGGAGATGGGTTTGACTTTTGAGCCTTGCCTAAAAAAGGCACTATAGGGGCAGCAAGAGCCTTGGCCAGTATTCAAAAGCCTAGGGGTGACAGATGCAAGCTGTCTCTTGCGAAGCAATGCAGCTTGTCGAGCATGTCTTCCCAGGCTGACAGACACTGGATCCCCTTTGAATGACACCAGAAGTTTAGCCAATTGTTGAAATTGATAGTTTTTTCTTTATACTGAGGTATCATTCTTGGTAAGAGCAGGATGCTACTCAGGGTCAGGGTCATACAAGCCTGGACTACATGATCAGAAAGCTCTTCCATGTCTCTTTTCATGTAGTCCAGGGAGGTATGTCTCAGGTCATTCGCACCAACATGAACAATGACAGAGTCATATTTGTACTTGTTCTAGAGTGACCTGACTGCTTGTGTTATGTGACTGATTCTAGCTGCCGACAGGCAGCTAACAGTAACCTTCTGCTTGTCCAGCCTAGTGAGTGGGATGTCAGTGTGCCTGACTATTGAGTCAAATATTACTAGTGTGTTAGGTATGTTATTTTGCCTTAAGGGCTGTGATTGTGTGGCACACTGATTTTGTGTTTTATGTGTTGCCTGGTTTGTGACGGGAAGTGCAGGTTGTTTGGGTGTCTGCTTTGGAGGTCTCTGATGCTTTTGCAGGTTTCTATTTAGAGCCTCCAACTATGATTTTGTGTATTTATGTGTATTTTTTGCCAGTGCTGTTTTAGTAGGTCTGTGTGCGGCTGGAGTTGTGGTGCAAGTGTTAACCTTCTTCTCTTGACTGTCTGTTCCAGTCTTGGGTGGAGACAGCTTAGCTTCCAGTTTGGCTCTATAATTGCATGTCTCATATATGTTAGTGTTTTGTGGTAGAAGGAGAGGGTTGTCTGTGTACATGAGGCAGTTGTAACATTGCCTCAGGGTACCCAGATTCACCAGCTGGACTGGAGAGTGCACCTGAAGTTGCTCTTTGGTCATGCCTGAATAGTAGGGTGAGCTGCTTAGTCGCTTGATTGGTGAGGGGTGAATAAAGAGTCTTGCCCTGCTGGGTAATCAGTGTCAGGGTATATTAGTGCTTGCTATTAGGTCTGAGCAACTGCTGGGCTGTAAGATGCTTTTTGAGAGTTAGACTAGTTTCAAGGGAAAAACTGAAGAGGAGACTTAGTGGAGCCGGGAATAATTTAACCATAGGTAAACGGCACTGCCTGGTGCGCAAAATCATGCAGATGTGGTTTTTATAGTAGGGAAATGAAAGAGATAGTATTTAGCCCAAAATGGCCAATAAACTACTAACTTCTGGGCTGGAACCACTCCTCCAGGGACAGATAGGTTGCTCAACGCTCCCCTATCTCACAGGTGAATAGAGATACTTCCTTCTATCCAAGTAAGGTATGGGCAACTCAGAAACTAGGATCACAGCCCTGAATTCAGCACTAGCCTGAAAAGTGGACTATACTAGCTTAGAAAGGTGGGAAACAAGGATTTTTTTTTTTGTTTTTATGGAGCTTAAAAAACTGTTACATTGTTTACAGGACTAATTTTATTTTGTTTTTCCACTGTCCACATTTATCTACTATCATCTTTTTTCCAATTTTCCACGATCATTTCTTTCCAGTTGTTTCTAATATCATGGTAAATAATATTTAATAGTAGTATATTATATGTTTCTATCATCACACCTCTTTTAGATTAAATATAGAATACTATTTTCCAGTTTACTGCAAAGGATTTTTAATATCAGTACTAATTATTCTTTAAATTGTCATATATTTTAGTAGTTAATATTTTTTAATTTACTTTATATTGGATTATTAATTATATTTTAAGTATTGATTTTAGTGTATTTTATATGGAGTGTTCACCACTTTTGTAAGGACACTATTTTTTCAATGTCACACTGGTCAGCACTAAAATGATGTACTTTTTCTGGTTTAACTTACTCACTAAATACACTTATAAGGTTATATTCTTTTTTTAATTTTTGTTTACTGTTTTTTTACTATGCATATTGTTTAGTTTTAGTAAGATTTTTCATAGATGTATATTTTTAGGGCTTTTGTACACAGACCTGAAGACGTCTAAACCGGCAAAAATGAACTTTGTTAACAATAATTTATGGAAATAGATTATATTTTGGACACTGTATTTTTTCTGCATGCCAAAATATAATTTTTTGATTGCCAAATGTTCTAATGTTTAAATATTTCCAAACGTGTATTATAATGTCTTTGATAAATTCACAAACTTTGTTTAATAATATTCTGTTTAATAAGAAGTACCACATCATTATTAGCTTTATTAATTTTATTTAAAATAAATAAGCTTTAAATTATTAAGACATTTAGTAAGTAGGGCAGTCCTAGCTTGAATATCACACTGATAAGGATGAAGAAGGGATTTGATTTTCTAAACATGTATAGCGATACACTTTGTTTTAGAACAAAATAAACCACTCCCATACCTGATAACCGGTATATAGTCAGAAAGTTTGGGATGAAACTATCATTCTGTTTATTTTATGTTTTGTTTGGAATGCTTGCCTGTATGCTTAATAAAGCATTTTCAACTAGAAACAGACTGCTTACCCTGCTTGGATTACTTCTGAATACCTACTAGAGTTAATAATTCTGTATAACATTAATATTTCCAAATAAGTTTTTATTTTTTGAATGTGGACGTTTTTAAATTCGCTACTTCTGCTACAATTTTCTGATTCTTTCTGCTTTTTAATATATCGTGATTAACTAGATGTACAGGAATCGAAAAAGTTCCACACAGAGAAGTTTCTTACACTTTTTTTAATATACTCCAATGCAAAGCATCCTCAGTTAGTGTAAAGGCTTAAAATTCTGTCTTGACAAGCAATGCTTTTGTGCCAGGGGCTGCAGGGTTTGAATCTCCCCCTCATTTATTTTAACTTGATATATTTTTTTAAAGAATTAAGTTTTTTTTTTTTTTTTTTTTTTATAATATCTCTGGGGTATAGTGAGGTTTACATGACTAAGCTTAGCTAAATAGATGTTTTTGAGTGATCAAAGTGTGGCGTACAGCAACAGTGGTCCCTCTCCACAAAGGTGGTGCCTCAATGGATCCTGGAAACTATTGCCCCATAAGCCTGACTATCTTGGTCTGCAAAGCTATTGAAAGGATCATCATGGACCTCATAAATAAAGATATTGGGGACCTACAGACACTGGATCCTACCCAGTTCGGCTTTGTTAAGGGCAGATCCTGCCTCTTAAAACTGGTTGATTTCTTTGAAACAGTCACCAAGGCCATTGACGAGGGGAAGGTGGTCCACACAGCCTACCTGGACCTCGCAAAAGCCTTTGATACAATACCCCACTCAGGCATTATAGATAAGCTCACCAGCTTAAATATAAACCCCTATGTCACTAGATGGGTTGCAAACTGGCTCAAGGACAGAACCCACATGGTTAGAATTGCTGGAGCCATGTCAGACTCCAAACCAGTTACAAGTGGCGTCCCACAAGGCTCAGTCCTGGGACCTCTCTTGTTCGGTATATATTTCTCGGAGGTACAGGCCAACACGGAAGGACTGTGGCTGACCAAGTTCGCAGATGACTGCAAACTGGGTGCCATAATCGACTCTCCAGCTGACACAAGCATCCTCCAAACGGGCCTCATAGAAACAGACAACTGGTGCCAGAGCCATGGCCTTAAGCTTAACGCCAAAAAGTGTATAGTCATCCCCTTTGGCAAAAACAAAGTGCCCACAGATTACCACATAGGTGGTAATCCATTAAGTACAGAAGAAGTAATTAGGGACCTGGGGACCTAAGTTGATAACAATCTCTCATTTGACAACCACATGGCCAAAGGTGTTAGAAAAACATTTTATATAGCCCACCTAATCATGAAGGGATTCACATCTAGATCAGGGGAGGTCATCGCGCCTCTTTACTCATCCCTCATCAGGCCCATAATTGAGTACAATGGCCCTTTTGGGATGTACCTTACCAGACACCTGCAGCAACTGGAAAGACCCCAAAAGTACCTCACCAAGAGGATCAAAGGGCTCAAACAGATGCCCCATCTCATTCACTCCAGAGCAGCTCTTTTGAGTGTGCACCTTTAACCCCTAGTGGGCGTGGCTTAAGCCTTTAAAAACTAAGTTATCACCTTACAGTTCTAGAAAATTCTCATTGAGAGAGGTCAAATATCAATAGAGTTATGTTTGCCATCACATATGGTTCAAGACAAAATATCCTGGTACCTTGTAAGTAACATGGTTTTGGAATTATTAATGCAAATATGAACAATTAATATTTGATGCCTAGAGGAGCAGTAGGGGTTAACTGCAGAAGACGCCTGGAGGAGCACTCGGCTGTAATGAGATGGTTAAAGAAACTCCAGCTCTACTCAGTGGCATACCGCCTGCTCAGAGACGATCTGTGCCTGATGTATAAAGCCATGTCCAACCCGGAATTAATGGACATGCTGCACCTCAGAAAATCCAAATCCCATCGAGCTACACGCTCGAGAGACTTGAACCTCAGCACTGAAATAAATAGGACATGCTGGAGGGACAGATTCATAACCCAGAGGCTCCCTTCACTCTGGAATAAAATCCCAGTCCAGGTTAGGCAGAGTCCCTCATTGACTCTCTTCAAGAGGAATCTTGATGAGTGGATGGGAGATCGTAGGTTTACCCGAGGTATCACTTCTGTGTCACTGTTAGACAGAGGCACAGTATACTAACCTCGAAAAAGGGCATAGCAAAATTAATTTAAAATGGGTGGCGAAAGCCAAACACACTCTGGCTAGGCTTATAAATGCCCTAGGGCAGATAGCCTAGTATGAACCTATGAATCTATGAACCTATAAGGATACATGAAGATTGAGTCTTTTTTTTAAAAGCCATTAGGACATGATATTAAAAAAAATCTGTAGGGTCTAGTGTTCTGTACATGAAACCCAGCAGGATGTGCAAAGAGGTGGTCATGGTTAGTGTAGAGAGATCATCATGGTTAGTTGACTATCAGTTGTCAGGATTGTTCATATCATGCAACACTCCATTTCTTGCACACATGTTCACATAAGAGACACATAGTATATGTGGCAATAAATGACTTGAGATGTACCGCTCTGTACTATATAAATAGAGACATGATGGAGCTCTTGGAATATATGTCTGTGGCTGGTGAACCTAACCTTCAGTAGCATTCTGCCACCCCCAGGACTGATGCCACAATGCAAACAAAAGATTATTGATTTTTGTATGACTCAGCTACTACATGCAAGATGTTTATTGCATGTGGCATTCTGCATAACGTGATCATTTATTTATTTATTTGATATTTTTTTACTAGGAAAGTCCAACTGGGTAAATGCTCATTTTCTGTGGAGGCACATGTAGAAAATCTCTAATTAACATATTATGAAAACAGATAAAATTTAAATATTGGAAAGATTCAGACTGATAGTGAAGGCACCCATACTGTCAACATGTCTCCCAGTGCTAGTTTCACTGTGACTAATGATGACCAGCCTACTGCAGTAGCAAAGGAACACCATGCAGCAGGCTTGTGCACAGTATACAAGTAGCACAGGTAAAGCAATGGTGTCTAGTCCAGGACTGTGGACTATGACATTCCTGTTAGTGTTTCCTTTCTTGTCAAAAAACACATAGAGTATAACTGATACATGGAGTGATATTTGTGGGATATGCTGTCTGGTGCATGGTCTACTGTTACTCTTCATCGGACTTTCCTCCTCATCTTTAAATATATATATATATATATATATATATATATATATATATATATATATATATATATATATAGGTTCATAGGTTGGTACCAGGCTATCGGCCCTAGGGCCTATACAAGCCTATCCATAACAATTCCCTGGATATTTCTTCCCACAATATTTACTTCCCTGGACCCCTGTCTAGCAGGGTGACTGACATGATCCCCGGGGTGAATTTCCTATCTCCCATCCAATCATCAAGGTTCCTTTTGAAGAGGGCCAAGGAGGCGCTCTGCTTGACATATATGGGCAGTCTATTCCAGAGTATGGGGAGTCACTGGGTCAGGAACCTAACCCTCCAGCATGCTTTGTTCATTGTGATACCAAAGGTTTAGATCACTGGAGTGTGTGGCTCTGAGGGATTGAGATTTCTTTAAGTGGAGCATGTCCAACAGCTCAAGGTTTGACATGGCCATGTATGTTAAGCATAGATCGCCTCTGAGTAGACGATATGCCAGAGAGTATAGCTGGAGTTTTTTTAGGTGGTCAGTATATGGCATCTGCTTTAGGCCTGTGATGCTTTTAGTGAAGTATTTCTGCGGTCTTTCCAGCTGTTGCAGATGTCTTGTGAGGTACATACCAAATGGGGAGTTATACTCTATAATGGGTCTAATGAGGGATGAGTACAGTGGGACAATGACCTCCTTTTTCCTGGATGAAAAGCCCTTAGTGATGAGGTGTGCCACATAGAAGGATTTCCTGACTGTTGTGGCAATGTGGTTATCGAAGGTGAGACCACTGTACACCTGTGTCCCTAAGTCTGTCATCACACTTTCAGTGTTTAGTGTACTGCCACCTATGTGGTAATTCATGGGTACATGGTTTTTCCGAATGGGGATAACTATACATTTCTTGGCATTAAGCTTGTGCCCATGGCTCTGGCACCAAGCATCTGTTTCTGTAAGGCCCTTTTGTAGAATATCCTCATCATTTGGAGATTCAATAATGGCTCCCAGTTTGCAGTCATCTGCGAACGTTGTTAGCCAGAGTCACTTAGTGTTGGCCTGTACTTCAGAGAAGTAAATGCCAAACAAGAGCGGTCCCAGGACTGAACCCTGAGGTACTCCACTTGTCACTTACCTGGAGCTGGATTTGGAGTCGGCTACTTTTACAGTCTGGGTTCTGTCAGTAAGCCAGTCGGTAACCCATCGATTGATGTAGGGATTTATGCCCAGCTTAGTAAGTTTATCTATGATTCCAGAGTGGGGGATGGTTTCAAAGCCCTTGGCAAGGTCCAGATAGGCTGTGTGGACCACCTAATCCTGTCCACAGCTCTGGAGACTGATTGGAAGAAGTCAATAAGGTTCAGGAGGCCCTTCACGAACCCAAACTGGGTGGGGACCAGTGTTTGAAGGCTGCCAATGTCTTTGTTTATAAGTTTGATGATAACGCGTTCCATGTCCTTGCAGATCTGGCTCATCAGACTGATGGGACGGTAGTTCCCGGGATCCAAGGTGGATCCCCACCTTGTGGAGTGAGATAACTGTAGCTGTGCGCCTCTCAGTGGGCATGAAGCCTGAGGTGAGGCTATGATTAAACATGACACTTAGCTGAGGTGCCAGTTCATTTTGTAGTTCATGTAGTACACAGACCGGGATGCAATCTGGTCCCAGCTTTGGAGAGTGTGGTTTCTACCAGTGTATCCGTGATTACTGGAATTTGGCAATCTTTTGGTATTTAGATGGGCCCTTTAGGGGTGAGAGGGGGGTGAAGTTGGCACTAAATCGATCTGCCAGGATATTGGCAATATCCTTGGGATCAGTATATTTAATGCCATTCTGTTGTAGCTCAGAGCAGATCTGAGCATTGCCATTTAGATTCTTGACATAACTATAGAATACCTTGTGGTTGTCTTTGGAATATTTGGCAATTTTATTTTCGTAACTAGCTTTTGAGGATTTTATGAGTGATCTCAGCTTCTTACTGAGGCTGGTAAGGGAGTTTGCATCCTAAGATTTTCCTCTTTTCTGCAACAGTTTCTTCCTTCTGTTGTATAGTTTGTTTATGGCAGGGGACCGCCAGATTGGCATCCTTTTTTTGGAGGAGAGCATCTTTGTTCTATTTGGGATGGCACAATTCATGCGCAAGTGGATGTGCTCGTACAGTGCCTTAGTGTAGGATTCGGCAGTCGAACTTTCAGATCTTGTCTGCATGGGTATCATGAAGTTTGTCACATCTGACTTAAGTAGCATGAAGTTGGCTTTGGAGAAGTTTTTTACGGAGATTTCCTTACTGGGGGGTGGAGGTGGGATGTGGATGTCAAGGGTGATTTGCTTATGGTCAGACCTGACCAATGAGGGGGTGACTGCTAGTTTGGAGCATCTATCTCCCATGTTGATAATGACCAGGTCTAGGATATTGGAAACCCTGGTGGGACAATGGGCAGGACATTGGAATTTATGAATTCCAAGAACTGTTGGGAAAAGTTGTTGGTACCCAAGTAGTTTTCCCACTTATTGGCAACGTAGTTGAAATCATCCAGTAAAACCAAACTACCAAACACACTTTTTAATATGTTTCTGCAGGGGGGGTTGATACAGTGGGGTTAGGAAATTAACTTTTTCCCACTGTAGTGTAATCTTGGAGTTTGGGGGCTTTCCCCCCTGCAGAAATGTAGTTAAAAGTTTGTTTGGTAGTTTGGTGTCATTATATGTGGAGGGGATGTTATTTTCATGTGATTTGTAGTGTTAGATGTTATGAAATTCAATTTTATGGGTTTTAGATGTTTTTGGTTTTAGATGTTCTGCTCTCAATGTTATGAAATTAGATGTTATGGATTTTAGATGTTTTAAAGTAGACTTATATATATATATATATATATATATATATATATATATATATATATATATATATATATAGATATTTTTTTTTTAGCAGGTATTCATAATATTGTTGGTAAACATCATGCCTAAGTAGCACCTATTCAGTAATGTTATAAAGTATGATGTAAGGAACAATTATATGCTTTTAACTGATTTTCACAAGACTTTCTGTTTAGGTGGTGTACATCACTATCTTCATGCTGATTATCATGAGGCTATAAATTGAATAAAAATAGTTATTTCATTGTTTAACATGAATTCATACTTTGCACTTTAATGGGAAATGTTTCATATTTTTTTAGTATTATGAAATGTTTTCCTCAGTTTCACTAATATCTATTCAAAATTATTACATATTTCTTAACTTACTGTACATCAGATTATTTAATTTTCTCATAGAAAAGAAGTTGTGCCCTCAGATATTCATCATATGTGCAGTGCTGATGGTGAATTTCTGGTTAAAGGTTTATAGTGCCTGAATATTTGAACTGTATCTTACTGAAATTGGTACACCTTGTTTGCTGTAGCATAGACTAGATCCAGGCCTGCTGAATCTAGCTTTGTTTATATGCTTGTTGTTTGTTTGCTTGTTATTTCCCTGGAACGCTAATTCCACCTAATACGCGGCTTTTCAGCGATTCTGTGGATCACTAGTGATATCTGCATTGCTTACTGTACTTATTTCCTTGTTTCACTTGAAAGAAAGTTACTGTTTGTCGTTTTTGCATTTAAGTTACCTGTAACACATTGCACTTAAGTTACCTGGCACTTGCTCACTAAAGCAATTATATAAGTCAGCACTAAAAATTAAAAGCACTACACCCTCACTCCCCACTGGCCCTTGTTTTCAATTATTAAGGAATTCCCAATATTATTCTAGCATGTCCAAAGGTCAGTTGTCAATCTCCTCTCCGGTCCAGCTGGTGAATCTGAGAATCTTGAGGCAATGTTACAACTGCCTCATGTACACAGACAACCCTCTCCTCCTCCCAACAAATTCCAACACATGTGAGAGATGCAACCATATAGCCAAACTGGAGGCTAAGCTCTCTCAACTCAGTACTGGCATAACCAGTCAGGAGGAGAAGGAAACCACACTCACTACAATTCTAGTCTCACATAGACCTACCACGACAGCAAATCAAACACATAATCACACAAAAACATACTCGGAGGCTCTAAATAAAGATCTGCCTAAGCCGCAGAGACCTCCAAAGCAGACACCCAAGCAACCGCTACCCCAAAACAAAACACGTGCAACACATATCTCACAAAGCCAGTGTACCGAACAGTCACAGCCCTTAAGACTAAACAACACACCTGATACACTTGTAATAGGTGACTCTATTGTCAAGCACACTGATGTCCCGCTCACCAGGCTGAATAAGGAGAGGGTCACGGTGAGCAGCCTGTCGGGCGCTAGGATCCGCCACATAACACAAGCACTCAGGTCACTCCAAGGCAAGTACAAATATGACTCAGTCATTGTCCGTGCTGGTGTGAATGACCTGAGACGTACCTCCCTGGACTACATGAAAAGAGACATAAAGGAGCTCTCTGAGCATGTAGCCCAGGCCGGTATGACCCTGACCTTGAGTAGCATCTTACCCTCACCAAGAATGATGCCACAATATGAAGACAAGATGATCAATTTCAACAATTGGCTTAAGTACTGGTGTCATTCAAAGGGAATCCAATGCCTGTCAGCTTGGGATGATATGCTCGACAAGCCACTATGCTTCGCTAGGGACGGCTTGCACCTGTCACCCCTGGGCTTTCAGATATTGGCAAAGGCTCTTGCTACCCCCATAGTGCCTTTTTTAGGCAAGGCTCAAAAGACAAACCCACCTCCATAGGTATCACAAGGGATAAGAAACTAAGAGTAATGCTACTCAACGCCAGAAGTCTAAACCTCAAGATGCACGCACTCGAAATTCTCCTTAGCATGGAGAACATCGATATCTGTGCAGTAACAGAAACCTGATTCAGGGCTCCCGAGAGCACCCCAGCACTACCAGGTTATACCTCATACCATGCTTTTTGGCCCCAAAACTTGGACCGAACCACAAAAGGAGGGGGAGTATCGATATTCATCAAAGATACCCACACCTCCAGGTTGGTGGCAAAGCACAAAGCATCAGAGACTATCCATGTGCAACTAACAGTGGGTAAAACTGCCTTCCAGTTTATAGCCTGCTACAGACCACCCTCCCAAACCCAGGAACCCCACTTGGCCTTCCTGAGAACACTGGAAAATATGAAGGTCTCTCCAAACACCATTATATTGGGTGACTTCAACTACCCAAACATAGACTGGGAGCATTACTCTAGCTCCAACACCCTAGCCCAAAGGTTCCTAGAATTTATAAACTCAAATGCTATGGAACAACTTGTTACCACTCCCACAAGAGGGGAAAACATACTGGACCTGATCATCACCAACATGGGGACTCTATGCTCCATACCAGAAGTGTATCCCTCACTGGTAAGATCAGACCATAAACTAATCTCACTGGATATTCACATCCCGACCCCACCCCTGCCCAGAAAACCACAGTGAAAAACTTCTCTAAAGCAAATTTCACACTCCTCAAAACCGAGGTGGAATCCTTCAAAGCCCCGGCCTGTGGAAAATACGCCCAAACCGCAGAATCCTTTATAAACGCATTCTATGAACACCTTTAGGAATGCATGGATCATGCGATCCCAAATAAAACCAAGACCCAATCCTCCAAAGGCAGACGTCCTGTCTGGTGGACCCCAGCCATAAACAAACTATACAATAGAAGGAGGAAGCTACTAAATGATAGAGCAAAATCCCAAAAGGGAAGGCATCACTGATCAGTATTAGCAAAAACTACGGGCACTCATAAAATTGTCTAAGGCCAGCTTTGAGAGAAAAATTGCACAGGACACTAAGGATAATCACAAGGCTTTCTTTAGTTATGTTAGGAACCTAGGTGGTAATTCCCAGATATGCTCAGAATTAGTCCAAAATGACAAAAAATACACTGAACCCACAGACATTGCCAACATCCTAGCTGACAGGTTCAGTGCAAACTCCCCCACCAAAAGGGCAAATATCTATCCCAGCAGAGTGCCATCTCAGATGCTCAGGTAAGAGCCGCCCTCTCCAAAGCAAAAAACACAGCATCAATGGGACCAGACGGTGTCCCGGGCTGCGTCCTACATGAACTCCAAGAAGAGCTAAACCCAAACATAAAACTACAGTTCAATCTCAGCCTTACTACAGGATATGTGCCCAAAGAGTGGCGTACAGCAGCAGTGGTCCCTCTCCATAAAGGTGGTGCCTCAACGGATCCTGGAAACTATTGCCCCATAAGCCTGACTAGCTTGGCCTGCAAAGCTATGGAAAGGATCATCATGGACCTCATAAATAAAGATATTGGGGACCTACAGACACTGGATCCTACCCAGTTCGGCTTTGTTAAGGGCAGATCCTGCCTCTTAAACCTGGTTGATTTCTTTGAAACAGTCACCAAGGCCATTGACGAGGGGAAGGTGGTCCACACAGCCTACCTGGACCTCGCAAAAGCCTTCGATACAATACCCCACTCGGGCATTATAGATAAGCTCACCAGCTTAAATATAAACCCCTATGTCACTAGATGGATTGCAAACTGGCTCAAGGACAAAACCCACATGGTTAGAATTGCTGGAGCCATGTCAGACTCCAAACCAGTTACAAGTGGTGTCCCACAAGGCTCAGTCCTGGGACCTCTCTTGTTCGGTATATATTTCTCGGAGGTACAAGCCAACACGGAAGGACTGTGGCTGACCAAGTTCGCAGATGACTGCAAACTGGGCACCATAATCGAATCTCCAGCCGACACAAGCATCCTCCAAAAGGGCCTCATAGAAACAGACAACTGGTGCCAGAGCCATGGCCTCAAGCTAAATGCCAAAAGTGTATAGTCATCCCTTTGGCAAAACAAAGTGCCCACAAATTACCACATAGGTGGTAATCCATTAAGTACAGAAGAAGTCATTAGGGACCTGGGGACCCAAGTTGATAGCAATCTCTCATTTGACAACCACGTGGCCAAAGTGGTTAGAAAAACATTTTATATAGCCCACCTAATCATGAAGGGATTCACATCTAGATCAGGGAGGTCATCGTGCCTCTTTACTCATCCCTCATCAGGCCCATAATTGAGTACAATGCCCCTTTTGGGATGTACCTTACCAGACACCTGCAGCAACTGGAAAGACCCCAAAAGTACCTCACCAAGAGGATCAAAGGGCTCAAACAGATGCCATATGCTGCCCGGTTAAAGAAACTCCAGCTCTACTCAGTGGCATACCACCTGTTCAGAGGCGATCTGTGCCTGACGTATAAAGCCATGTCCAACCCGGAATTAATGGACATGCTGCACCTCAGAAAATCCAAATCCCATCGAGCTACGCGCTCGAGAGACTTGAACCTCAGCACTGAAATAAATAGGACATGCTGGAGGGACAGATTCATAACCCAGAGGCTCCCTTCACTCTGGAATAAAATCCCAGTCCAGGTTAGGCAGAGTCCCTCATTGACTCTCTTCAAGAGGAATCTTGATGAGTGGATGGGAGATCGTAGGTTTACCCCGGGTATCACTTCTGTGTCACTTAATTAAAAGCGGTGGTACTAAACTCCAAACCAGAATTGAAAGTCAAAATGAGAAAAGGAGAGCGAAATCCAAATATTGAGCCACAGTTTATTCAGACAACTTTCCACGTAATAAATATACCATTCTATATGACACTCTATATAAAAACATAAACGCTATTGAACAAACACGTTTTCGTCTGTTTAAATCAGACTTCATCAGATGAACCATGAATTTAATTACACTCCTTTTATAACCTGACCAATGAAATCAATTAATGAACATAATTTAAACAACTAACAGTGTTATAATTCCATTTAATACTTGCTTATGTGAAATATACATCCCTGTCACATGAAAAAAATTATATTAATTAATGGGAAAGTATCTATTTATTTATTTATTTTTCAATGAAAGATCGTTTTTCATGTGACAGGGACGTATATTTCACATAAGCAAGTATTAAATGGAATTATAACACTGTTAGTTGTTTAAATTATGTTCATTAATTGATTTCATTGGTCAGGTTATAAAAGGAGTGTAATTAAATTCATGGTTCATCTGATGAAGTCTGATTTAAACAGACGAAAATGCATGTGTTCAATAGCGTTTATGTTTTTATATAGAGTGTCATATAGAATGGTATATTTATTACGTGGAACGTTGTCTGAATAAACTGTCGCTCAATATTTGGATTTCGCTCTCCGTTTCTCATTTTGACTTTCACTTCTGTGTCACTTTTAGACAGAGGCACAGTATACTAACCTCGAAAAGGGCATAGCAAAATAAATTTAAAATGGGTGGCGAAAGCCAAACACATTCTGGCTAGGCTTATAAATGCCCTAGGGCAGATAGCCTAGTATGAACCTATGAACCTATGAAGTGGCAACAGTGCTAATTTACATGGCAGGATAATGACCACCTTTTTTATTTTTTAACTTGTATGTTAAGGGTATTTATCAGCCATAACATTGCCGAATTGAAAGTCATGATAATGGTCAGTCCTTACTGGTGTAAATCCGTGCAATTTGAATGTTATGACATATGGCTGTGTTTCTAGATATTTCTTTTAATTCTAAGCTATACCATTATTGAACTCAAATGCATGCAGATGCTTGTCTTAGTAATGTGCTGCAGTCTTATCTCATGTGTTGAGCATTTTTTTATTAATATCTCATTGTCTTTACAGTTAAACATTAACATCTCTGAGTAAAAGCCTAATTGTAATTACATGAAGGGTGTAGCTTGAATCACAGCAGGTCAAGGTCAGACATGCCATATATGATATCTTCTAAAGAAAGAGTAAGAGAAGCTACATGAGATGAGGAGGGGCTGTCATGTGAAGTGGATGGTGACTTGCTGTGATGTCATAACCTTTTTGATGTAGGTGATCCTATACACAATAAACTCACAGTGCCACATGACTGGGAAGTCAAGTGAGAGATTATGCTAATGAATGCATTGATGTCATATCCTGTATGAACTCTGCTGTGTTTTTCCTGCCCAGTAGTAACATCACTTTCTTGCAAAGTACTACCAATGCAAAGTGATATACCCTTATGTGTCTAGACAGTTACTCTTCCCCTTCAAATACTAACTCCAGTTTGAGTTAGGTAGGCCTCACAGGTGTACGAATGGAAGCAACCATAAATGCTTAGTGCAACCATAGTATGGATTAATGTGATAGTGTATTATTTCCTACTCTCTGTCATTTCCATGTAGTACTGGAAATTCTCACAAAACACCTGGAGCACTCTAACCATTTGTAACTGATGCACCGTGCACTGTAGCAGTACACTGAGCCTTAACAACGTCACAGCACATTTGCTGCAGGGCAGTCAATTCTTTGTATCTTTCCTCACTTACTGTGACAAATTTCTGCGCCTGACACCCATTTGTAAAGGTGCCTCTGTGCACACTGCTGTATTTGAATTTCTACTAACATCTATAAGCTGTTCGTATGGGTTCAGAGATACTGGTGCAGAGGTGCAGGGTTTTCTCCTTGTACAGCCTGTAGTGTAATGTCTGCATGTTCTTAATTTTCTGATTCAGTGTCTCTTCCTGCATAGTTCCTAATATGTTGTGGATTATGATATCCTGCCATTAAACTTGGAGACTGTATGCCACTTTCTTCAAACTGTCATGTAAATACAACTAAGTTATCATCATCATCATCATCAGATAATGCACTGCTGATATTCTCTAAATGCATTGATATAATGGAACTGCTTGTTTCTGCTGCTTAACTTGTAAAAAAGAAGTAATTGAATTTATTATTACTCAGGTGGTTGGGTGCACTACTGCATGCTATGTAATGTATTGGGAAGGACCCTTACCATGCAGACTGTGTTCATCAATACCATCATGTGCTGAAATGGATAGTTCACCTGTTAATAGTAATTGTCATTTGTTACATTCAGTCATTGTATTTCATCGTTCTAATGCATATATGTGTTACTATAGCAAATTCAACATTCCTGAGCAGATTCCTAGCAGCCAGTATTCACAACACCTGAAATTATTCCAGTGCTGTTGTTGCCAGTTTCATAATCATCCCCACAAATGAAATGGAAGTATTCCTCAACAGTTGTTAAAGGAATGCTTGCTGTAGCCCTCCCCAGTATAGATATGGGCAATTGCATTCTGTCTTGCATTGGAGATTGCATGTCCTACCATAGCACTGACACTCTTCTTGTACTGTGTTAGTGTGCAGTTCCTTCTAGCAATTGCATTTATATTGATTACCGCCTGGTCCCATAACTTTGCCCTCTCAGCTTGTTTGGGTCCCCCTTTTCCAAAAATGCATTTGACATATGTCCTAAGGGCTGCCATGAGGATGTGGTTCTCCTTGTGGCTAAAGTTGTCATTTCTCTGCCTTGATCCCTGCTGCTGCCTCATTTATTTACCTAAAACAGCATGCCAAAATCATGTTCTGAAACTTTTCATCCACTCCACACAGCAATGAAAGCATGACTGCTTTATCACAAATCAAAGATCTGAACACAAAATCATGTATGGTGACGCAACACCTATATCCACATACACATGATGCAAGTCCAAATTTAGCCAGTTAAAGTTGTGTTGTAGTAACCTGTACACCATCATCAGTAAATTCATAATAGTATTGCAAGCACTTAACATTACACTATCATCTGATTCCATTGCTATCAGACTGTTATCCTTCCTTACCACTTTTCTGAACTTAAACTGCCATCTTTCTTCATTTGTTACTGGCATAAATCCCCCAGTAAAGCTGCTTGTATCTTGACATAAAAATACATTGAAGAAAATGCAGTCCATCAAACTTTAATCCCTTCAGAGTATGTACTTATATCCTGTGTGGCATAATCAGCAAATGCCTCCAAAAATAATTTTCAAAATACCTTTCACATTGCAATTTCTCCCTGCACAACTTCAGTGCTGTTGTCATGAGTTCCCATTTACGTGTCACTAGTATCATGAATAAATACACTTGCAGCTTACTGTTATATCTCCAAAATACATATTATTCCTAATAAACACAATCTAAAGTCTATATGTACTGCTTCCAAGTCATTTCTATTGCTTTTATTATTGTTTTCTTACTTTAACAAGTTTGTGATTTCCTAAAGCATTAAATACCTATCTTCAATGATTACAAGTTAATATGGTGATCCCAAACATATTCACTAATGTTAAGGGTCATTTATGCCTGTTGTGTGCAAATTAGGCTTATTTGCACTTGCATCTCTTTTAAATCACAGTAATGTGTGAGTGTATAAGTTAGCAAGCCACATAAATACACCTTGTGCACGTGCACTTTGCTATGAATGTGTTTGATGTAGCAGCAGAGTCTGCATCAGTCCTCAGCACACCTCAACTGTCCATGTAAACATGTAAACAATTCTAGTAATTCTCAAAAACGTTTGATTAGAAAAAGAAAAATGCAGTCAGACCTCAGCGAGTCTGCATGTTCATGATGTGTAATCAGTGGCCATCCTGTACGCTGTGATACACCTTATTACCTGAAATTGCTCAATACTTAATATAAATTCATAATGGCATACATTCATGTACTAAGGCAAAAGAAAAAAAATAATGTGAATTGAAATGATCTACACTGATGCAACACTGAAAAGGGTATGCTTAAACAAAGGATTCATGCATCAGCAGCAGCTTTACTATTCATATTAAAAATAAAAGTTAATTGCATAAGCAAAAACAGATAAAATAGATGTAAGCAACTTAAAAAGCTATGATTTCATGACTAAATGTTATTTACCATGGAAAGGAAATATTAACGTATTGCTTAAATATGTATGTGACAGAAATTTAGTTAAAGCAACCTTGCTAGTAATATTAATTCCAGTAGTAATGTCCCTACAGGTTATTTTTTTTTCTGGTGATGTCACACTCCAAAGGGTGTGGTTCCAAACCTGTATACCACAGCCCTGAACTTACTTTTCTAACTCTGGTACTGGCACTTCAAATGATGGCAGCACCTGTGAAGGCACAAGGCTAATCTCTGAGTTAGACTGACAAGGAGACCAAGATGATATTCAACCTTCTTAGAGATTTGTACCTGCATAAGATCAAGTTCTGTGTCCATGGGTTGGACATCTGACAGGAGTTGGTTGAGCACCTGTCATCCCTGACAGGGATCACCTTTTCTGGCCCCCAGGTATGATGACCTACAGAAGCATAGGCCCTACTAACTGGATGAGAGGCTAGATCAGGTGATAGTAAGAAGGCCAGAATTCTATAGCAAGTATGTTTTTTTTCAATGATATCAAAAGGTTTAAAAACATGCTAAATAAATGTTGGACAGCTGCTGGTATATGCTAGATGAAATCTGTGTATAACTGCAAATATGCATCTGTATGTAATTATAATGCATAAGAAATCATAAATATATCTGCAAACATAAATGTATCAATATGCAAATATAGAATGAGTAAGTGATGACATACTTTTAGGTTCATAGGTAGGTACTAGGCTATCGGCCCTGGGGCCTATATAAGCCCAGCCAAAAAGGTACCCTGGCTTTTGCCACCCAAGAAAATTATTTTTCAGTGCCACTGTTGAGCAGAGCCACAGAGGTGATCCCCGGGGTGAATTTCCTATTTCCTATCCAGTCATCAAGATTTTTCTTGAAGAGTGCTAATGAGGAGCTTTGTTTGATATAGATAGGTAGTTTATTCCAGAGTATGGGAAGTCTCTGGGACAGGAATCTATCCCTCCGGCATGTTCTGTTTATTGTGGTGACAAGGTTTAGGTCCCTAGAGCATGTAGCTCGGAGGGATTTCTTTAAGTGGAGCATGTCCAACAGCTCTGGGTTTGAAATAGCTTTGTATGTTAGGCAGAGATCACCTCTGAGTAGGTGATATGCGACGGAGTAAAGCTGGAGATTTTTGAGACGGTCTACGTAGGGCATCTGTTTGAGGCTGGTAATCCACTTTGTGAGGTATTTCTGTGGCCTTTCCAGTTGTTGTAGATGTCTTGTGAGGTACATACCAAAAGGGGCGTTGTACTCTATAATGGGTCTAATGAGTGATGAGTAGAGGGGAACAATGACCTCTTTTTTTCTGGATGAGAAACCTTTTGTGATGAGGTGTGCCATGTAGAAGGATTTCCTGACTACTGTGGTGATATGTAATTGTGTAGGATTCAATAGTCGTAACTGTATTGTCCATCTGTATGGGTGTCATTAAGTTCACAACTTCTGTCTTAAGAAGCATGAAGTTGGCTTTGGAGAAATTTTTTACCATGGTTTCCTTAATGGGGGTGTGGGGGCAGGATATGGATATCTAGGGTAATTAGCTTATGGTTGGATCGGACCAATGAGGCATTGACGTCAGGTGTGGAACACCTGTCACTCATGTTGGTAATGACTAGATCTAGGATATTGTTGCCCCTGGTGGGGGTGTGGATAAGTTGATCCAGGGCATTGGAGTTTATGAATTCCAGAAAGTGTTGAGCATAGGAGTTGGTACATGAGTAGTTTTCCCAGTTAATGGTGGGGTAGTTGAAATCACCCATTATTAGGGTGTTTGGTTGAACCCTAATATTTTCCAGTACATCAAGAAAAGAGGAGTGGGACTCCTGGGGCATGGTGGGTGATCTGTAGCAAGCTACAATTTGGATTGCAATTTTGCCCAGAGTTAGTTGCACTTGGATAACCTCAGCTGCATTATGCTGAGCAACTAGCCTGGAGGTGTGGATATCCTTAATGAATATGGACACACCTCCGCCTTTGGTGTTCCGGTCCAGGTTTCATGGCCGAAAAGTGTGGTATGAGTTATAGCCTGGTAGTGCAGGGGTGCTCTCTGGAGCCTTGAACCAGGTCTCAGTCACTGCACAGATATCGATGTTCTCCATTTTAAGGAGTGCCTCAAGTGAGTGTATTTTGAGATTTAGACTTCTATCACTGAGTAGCATCACCCTCAGTTTTTGCTTGCCTGTTCCTGTTATGGTGGTGAATTTGTCATTTGAACCTTGCCTAAAAAAGGCACTATAGGGGCGGCAAGAACCTTAGCCAGTATCCAGAATCCCAGGGGTGACAGGTGCAGGCCATCTCTGGCAAAGCATCGTGGTCTGTCGACCATGTCATTCCCGGCAGACAGTTTCTGGATCCCTTTAGAATGGCACCAGAAGATTAGCCAATTGTTGAAGTCAATCATTTTGTACTTGTACTGCGGCATCAGTCTGGGTGATGGCAGAATGCTACTCAGGGCTAGGGTCATATCTGCCTGGGCTACAAGATTGGAGAGCTCTTCCATGTCTCTTTTCATGTAGTCCAGGGAGGTAGGTCTCAGGTCGTTCACACCAACATGGACAATGACAAAGTCATATTTGTACTTGTTGTGGAGTGACCTGAGTGCGTGCGTTATGTGGCGGATCCTGGCACCCAACAAGCAGCTGACAGTAACCTTCTCCTTGTTTAGCCTGGTGAGTGGGACATCAGTATGCCTGACTATAGAGTCACCTATGATTAGTGTGTTGGGTACGTTGTTTTGCCTTATTGGCTGTGGTTGAGTGGCACACTGAGTCTGCAGGCTATGTGTCATTTGGGTTCTGTTGGGGGGGTGGAGGTTGTTTGCATTTCTGCTTTGGAGGTCTCTGTTGCTTGAGCAGATTATTATTGTGAGCCTCCGCAAATGTTTTTGTGTTTCTATGTGTGGATTTTGGTTTTAGTGAGACTATGTGATGAGTGTGGTGTAATGAAAGTTGATCTGGAAGGATGTCAAAACTTTCTTTCAGTTAATGCATTTTATGTATGTACTGCTTTTGCCTTTGAGAGTAGGTTAAAACTCTTTTGACTAAATAAAACTCAGAGAATTTTACTTAACACTACAACTTAAGTATGCAAATAGTAATAAAAGTAGAACCTATGCCGGAAGTGCATAGTGCGAGTCCAGAAAACACCCCTCCCCCAAACGGATAAGCTGTGCACGCATATAGAAGTGCAACAATTTGTAGGAAGATTAACTCTTACTATTTCATCTTGCATCAAAGAAGAAAAATTAGCACAAATTGATTAGGTGTAATAACTTTATGACAATCTGTGATTTACTGTTTCTATGTTTAATAAATGAAAGCATATTTCAAAAATGAAAATAAATGTTTAAAGACATAGGCAAACATTCTAAACAAGTGCAACAATAACTTCAGTGTCTTGCTGAATTGTATTAGTCATCGTTTCAGAAATATTAGGTTACAAAAATCTGAGACAGATGAGCAACCATGAACAACCATCCTGTCATATGTTCTCTATGCAGCTAATGAGGAAATAGAATATAATTCAACAGATAAGGAGATTGCTAAAGCTTGCCGAGGGAGCTCAGAAGTATGAATAAAACGTTATTTCCATTTAAAAATTAAGTAATAAATGCAGTTTTCTGTATTTAACTGATTCTGTTACTATAACTGCAAGAGTAATTTATACACAAAGGTAATAGAAGGAGAAAAAGGCTCAGGCAGAGCTTTCAAATGTATTACCATTCTGTATGTTAAACTAGCATATCTCATTAAGGCCAGTCGACTGCAGCTGTAAAAATCTCCAATGTACTGATTGCTCTCATAAACATTTCTGAGAAATTTTGTTTTATTTGAATAAGATGTAATAAAAAATAAAATTCAGTGCTATTAAAGATTGGAAAGATTAATAACATTACAGGAGTTTATTGTCTGCATTTCTTCTTTGACACCCCCCCCCCCCACACACACACTTGCTCTCTGTTTTTCTAATTTTAGTTATACAATCCATCTCCTTTATTTTCTTTTCTCCTAGGTCAGGGAATGTTCAACTAATATCACTATTTAACACCATAAAATGGTTAGAATGCATAACTCAAATGTCAACTGAGTCAGTAAACTTTGCTAAATGTGTATTTTTGTCATGTTTGCTATTGTAATTATCTTTGGAGCTTTTCTCCCCGGGCCTCTGCTGAAAATGGACTATCCTGGTCAACAAATGTAAAATAAAATAAATAAATAAAAATAAATAATACACATCCAGGAACATCCTTGGTGGCACCAGTCTAATAGGCACCCCGACATTTGGCAGATGGCAACCCTCACTGACCTTGGGCTTCAGGACTTGGTTGAAGTTGTAGTAGTTATCCAACACAAATGCAATGTCACTCAGCCACTATTAAAAGCATAAACTTTTTAATAAAGATAAGCACTTTCATCTGAACAATATCAAACTTCATCAGATAAATTTATTTTATTACAGCCATCATTTAAATACCCCCCAAGATATACGCAACTGAAAATAATGTCACTCACTTACAAAAACGTTCCAAATAAATAATTCCTTATTGATTCTAACTATTACAAATAGTCATAAAATATACTATCTATATCAACCTAACTAAATGTTTTTTTAAATTAAAATATTTTATATATATATATATATATATATATATATATGCATATATATTAAACCAACCGAGCTGATGCATATGAAAATGCCACCATAATACCAAACCTTAATATTACAATTATATAAGCAATCATACTATAAATTATATGATCTATCAAAAACATGTCTAAATTATTTATAAATATTAATCAATATAATATATATTAGGTTTGGCAACAAACCAATGTGTCCAGGGACATCTTCAGAAATGGGATAGGTAATTATATTAGTGGAAGCTAAGTGGGTTGGGGAGATGAAAGGGTTAAATGGAAGGAGGAATGATTGTGAGGAAATGAGGTAAGGGTGGGGAGGGGCTTAAGGGGTTTAGACAAGTGTAGCTGGGTAAGTAATCACATTTTGGCATGAACTTGCTAGATGGCAGTAGGGTTACCACCTGTCCCTCTTTGGGAGGGACAGTCCCACTTTGGGCAGTTGTGTCCTGCAAAAAAAACTCATAAATGGCAAATGTCCTGAGATTTTAAGACAAAATATATTTCTTAAGTTTTCTTTAATAGTTGCATAAAACAGTTATTTTGTATCTAAAACACATATTATTTGAAAAAGCATAAGCAACACAAATGCTACAAAAATAAGCTTTTATTTTGGCTAAAAAGTGAAATTCTGTCCTTTGCACTGGCTGTGGGTATGGTTTCTCCTGCAAAATCTCACATTTCTACAAAAATGTCCCACTTTGGGCATTTGAAAAGGTGGCAACCCTAGATGGCAGGTTTGTGTCCGAGATGACCTAGGTATAGTAGGGTAAGGTAGGCCTTGGTTTAATAATTGTGGGCAGGTGGTGGAGGTGAGTAATTGTTATAGATGCATATTTTTTTTTTTTTTTAGTGAGTCTCATTGTGGTAGGGTCAATAGGAAGTATACACAAGTTAATATTGTAGGTCTGAGTTATGTGGAGCCTGCTTTGTGGCAATTTACTCTGTTTTTCTGTGGTGGTAGTTGTCGGGGCTTGGGTTGCAGCATACCCCTCAGTTGTCTTCACTTCAGGTCCAGATTTTGCCTTATACTTCTATTCTGTCTTCAAAATATTTTGGTCTGTGGCACGATACTTACTAATCAGTCTAGCTTTTAACAGTGCCAGGCCTGATAGTCACGATGATGCAGAATTTGTTATTTTAGTTACTGCACTAGTTTGTAGTATGCTATTTAAAATTGGGTGGGGAGGGGCAGAAACTTTCTTCATTCTTATGCATGGCTTTATCCAGATTTCTAGCTCTAAAGAGGTCGAGAGGTATGGGCATGTGGGGTACATAATCAGCAGGCTGCAGGGCTGGAATACGGAGTTTGTTTGCGGGAGGAGTGTGGGTTGTTGGTGGGGTTTCTTGATGTTGCGAGGTTTTCAACCTTGTATTGCAGTTCTATGAGTGTTTACAGGGAAAGGTGAGTCTCATAGTTTGGGACTTGCATCTTCCTAGCCCTTCGGTATTTTTGCGAGCCGAGATGCGAGTCCAGCAAAGGTTGGGTGCCGTGCAAGTGCATTAAGCAGTGACGGTTGCGAAGGGGGAAGTTTGGGAGCTGGCTGCCCATGGTTTCCATGCTTTGGATTTCATTGCATCATGCAGCTCAGCCGGATTTCACAGGGTATCCAGAATTTGCCTTGCAGTCTGGGTCTGATTCACATGAAACTGTGGTTTTCCGATAGATCAGCAATGAGGCACTAGTGTTGAAGTCAATAAAAGAAGAAAAAAAAAAGAGAAAACGAGTACATTCATACACAAATTGTGAAGCAGTGTGACACTCATACACTTGGTGATCACTCATACACTTTGTGATGCAAGTAGTGAGGCAAGGTGGCACTTGTATGCTTTGTGATAGAACTGTTGCAGCAGTGTGACACTTATACAGGCATGACAAGGTGAAAGGCGCCAGCTGCATGTTTTAAGCATATGTATGACAAGGTGACTGCATCAGGGAGTATGGAAGATGGTCTTTGCATGCCCAAAGCACAGGCTTCATCTGTAATGGGTGGCCAAATGGCGAGTACCTTATTACAGTATATCACTAACAGTCGATGTAATTGAGGCAATGAAAAATGCATATTGGTAGACTTTGTTTTATTTACTAAAGTGTGATAGAAAAGTGATTGCATTGTAAAATATATTACTTTTGTATTCCTGGTGATAAAATCTGCTGATTTAGGATTATTATGGAAATAGCAGTGGGAAGGTGTGCCAGTGAGGAGGATTAGGAAACTTATCAAAGATGAGTCCTTAAGATGTTTTATGTAAGCCAGTTGTTGCCACGATTAAAAATCATTATTGGCTTGATAAAGGTGAGTATAGTGCTGTATGATGTCCACATGTGGTAGCCTGTAAGTTTATTAACTTAAAGTTAGTTAGCAACAACTGTGTCCAGCATACATGCTGCAAGTAATGAAATTAATTTGGCTGAACTTCAGATGGATAGTAGGTAGTGGCCATGTTAACAGCTGAGTTAGAGGTAGATGGTATAGATAGTTTTACAGCTAGTAAAGTTGTATGCTGTGAGGTGAATGAATTTAAGAAAAGTCATGAGAGAGTTAAGCTAAGGGACACAGGGAAGCAAAGGGTGTAAAGGAGAAAGGGACAGCCAGAGTGAGGAGAAAGAATAGGAAAGAGGTATTAAAGAGCGAGATCAAGAGAGATATAAGTCATCAGACTAAAGGTTTATGGGTTAAGGAACAGTGCTAATGCTGACAAGATCTTGTTTTAAATAAGGAGGGGGGGTTCCAATTGTAGAAATTTTTGCAGAACGTCCAGATTTTGCCTCATATTTTGGTCCGTTCTTTTTTCACAAAATTGTGGTTTGCTGGTAAATTAGTGGAAATAATTAAAGACGGAAGTTTGAGTCTCAAATGTCTCATGATTTTCGGACTTCATACCCTTCAGAAAATTCATGCTAATGCGAAACCTATTATTTTAGCAACTTTCTAAGTTTGGAAGAGCAATAATTAAAACTTGTCCCTATTTCTGGGACTTTGTGCCACTGTTATTCATGGCTTGTCCCAGATTTCTTGCTCTAAGAGGTGTAGAGATATGAGAGTAATGAAACAGTGAGGGAAAAATTACTACATTTGACGTGAGGAAAGAGATATATAGACAGGCGGTGGAAGTCTGCAAAGTTACTACTGAATTCTGGTTGCACTAAAACATAACAGGGCTTACAGGCTAGGTCGTTAACCTGCTTTTGCTAGTGAAGTTTCAGATTCAGCTGCCTGCTGTCTTCCAGTTTATTGCAACCACGCACTTTTCATAAACTTGTGGTTTTCTGGCAGGTTAATGGCACTTTACTAACAGTATGTGCATGTGAATATAATATATACACATGAGGTGTATGCACATATCGGTAATGTTCATGTCTAGCAGAATGGCTAAACATAGGGACTACTTTTCTGTGGTAACATCTAACAAAGTTATCTGGTTATTGAACACAGGTGATTGAATCCACGTAAGGCATTTGATGTTTGGTTTTGTTTTCTGATTCCTGTACTTGAGCAACACAGGTGAAGGTAAGGGGTTGAAGGGTCACGCTTTTAACATTTCAGGAGGGGAATAGCTTGTTGGTTCATTGATTCAAATTATGGGCCAGATTCAGTAGGAGTGGGGTCTGCATGTCCTCCCTGCAGCTGCACGGGTACAATGGGGTTAACATGTGCTGTGTGAGATGAGGGGGAGTGTTCTGGGTTAAAGTTTATTGGATAGCCAGCTCTGTTGAGTTCAGAGGTTGGTCTGCTCCATATATAACTGCTCTGTCATACCGTTCAGCTGTACAGATTTTCATAGAATGTGCAGAATTTGCTTCATATTTGAGGTTTGTTTTCATAGAGTTGGGGTTTTTGACAATTGGTGGCAAAGCATTATAGATTGAAATTTAGAAATGACAGACATTTGAGTTTCTCACTTTATACTAGTCAGAGGATATATCGGTCCTCTTTTTATTTATGACTTGTAAACACTTTTGCTCTAAACGTTGAGAAGGATGGGCTTTGTCCACATTACCTGGGCTAAGAGGCCAAAAGGTATTTGTTTAGACATTTTGTTTGCAAGTTAAAGGGGAACAAGTGGGCAGAATGTGGTACGCATACCAATGGTATATTATGGCATATTAACAGTTTTGGCTGGTAGGGTTAAGCAGACTAAATAAAAAAAATAAAATAAATAATAAAGATGGAGGTAGAGTGGGAGCGGAGCTTAATTCATAATTACATTGGAAGAGTGATGAGGGCAATATGGCTATGGGTCACCTCGTCAGTACTCAATGTTAAGATATTTGCTTTGTGGTAGGGATTTTACAGTTCCTTTCTTTTACAGCTCAACGAGGAATAAGTGCACAGTGGACAGTTTACTAGTAGCTGGAGTGTTGGGCAAGGAGGTTGTAGAAGGAGGTGCACAGAGTGTCATCAGTCAGTGGCCTGAAGGGGTGAATGTTGCTTGGATGGAGTGGTGCACAAGGAGGGCATAGATTGTCTATCTTTAGATACTTATTAATCCATGTCAGGCTTGCTGCGTTATGGAGTAGTATGGAGCCACGGAGACTGAGATGAGTTAAGGACAGGGTAGGGTGGGTCTATGGGATTAAGGGGAGTGGTGTTATACTGAATGGGGGGATGGAATCATCATATTATGGGTAGGTCAAATCCAACTACCTCACCCCAAAATCCTTTCTATGGAAAGGTTAGGCCAAGAGGTGCTATTTTGCTTAAACGTGGCATCTGGGAGCAGGTATTTAGGAGGATTATTTGATCGGGCTCCCTTTATGGTTAGGTGAGGGGTGGGATAGAGCATTGTAAGGTGGGGAGGGGGGTTCATAACTTGGGGTTGGAGCACCTCTGTATAAGTCAAACATACGATAGGGCAAGGCTAGCTTACTCGGGTGTGGTTTACAGGGGTGGGTGGATGAATTTTGATGGAAAGAGTTATTTGACAGTATTGGGAACAGGTTAAGGTAGTTTCAGTTGGTTGGGAGGATGTAGTTAGGACTACTTCAGTGCATGAATGCCCAGGTTGAGTGAATTAATTTGGTTAGTGGTCATTGGTGTGAAGGGTCGGAGTAGGTTAACAAGGAAGAGGGTTGGACTTTGACTGTTAAGATGGGTTGGACATGGGGATTGGTGTTGGGATAGGGAGTTCATGGGGTTATAGTTGCTGTGGTGTGTGTGTTAAGGCTATATTTAGTTATTCTGAAAGTGTAAATGTGTCCTGGTTTATATTTTGGTAGCAGGTGCTGAGGGATTATTATTATATGGTAGGAGGCAGGTGCTGAGGGATTATTATTATATAATAGGAGGCAGGTGCTGAGGGATTATTATTATATGATAGGAGGAAGTTTCTTTTGGTACGCACACTTCATGTCATTCATTTTAGTTGGGGGGTATTGGGACTGTTACACTTAAGTTGCCATTGTACATACTGCAATGGTCACCTGGAAATGCCAAGACAGGACATTCATATTGGTTTCTTCATTTGTGCTCAGCAGCTGGGATTTAAACAGCCCCTGCTACTAGCTGATTCAGTGATCGTGTGGGGTAATTTGGTAGGTTGAGTAAATAAATGATTTAGAGACTATTAAGAGACAGGTTTACTGGGCATATGCAGTGCTATATAGGTTTAGAGGGAAATCAAGAGGTGACCCAGGTAAGGTATATTGATATTAAGTTATGCTTTTGCAGTGATTGTTGTCACACTTCTGTTGTTATAACACAAAGTGAAATGGAACTGAAGGTGTTTGATTCTGTTACATGTTCTTGCCTTGGCTGGGAAAGGATTGATGGTGGCAAGGTGGTGCCAGGTTGAGGTAGGGGAGCCAGGGCAATTTAGTTGGGGCAGTTTAGGTGCAGGGTGCGCTTTGACATTACCTAATGTCATTAAGAAAGTGTGATTGGTGTATGCAAAGATTTTACAGTGTCATTTCTTTTGCAGGTGGAAGCAGTTGGGGCCTGAAGGAAGTAGCTTTGGAAGGTAATGGAGTTGACAGGATGGATGTTCCTGCTGTTTGGATTATATCAGTTGCAGAAGATGTCTTGGTCACTAGAGTGATGCAATGAGGCCACAGAGTGCAGTTAACTGAGCAAACAGTGGTTAGTGGCTTGAATGAAGAAGAGTGAAAGGGTATGTATTCTTTTGGAGTGGATCTTCTGGTGTGGTATAGTGGGGTTATGGGAATCCTTTATTTAGGTCCATTAAAGTTTGTTTCAGTGCTGGCATGTCAGGGTTTTTGGTTTTGATGACAGGGATTTCAATTGTTTACAGAAGATGGGTGCACCAAATTATATTTGGCTTTAACCCTTCCTTTTATGGGGAGTAGGTGGTTGGAAATTTTTGATAGGGAGGGGGAACAGCCTGGTCAGGTTGGTTGGTGGAGAACAGGGACAAGCTTGCCCTCTTCTGTTCCTCCTCTGGTGTTTGGATGTTCATTTCAAGGATTTGGGAAAGGAAAGTGAGCAGCTGGAGGATACTTGCTAAATAAATAAGCAAGCAGAGGTAAGGATGCTGATTATTTGGTTGGAAAGTAATTCATTAAATGGTTTATGAAGTGAGTCAGGGATGCTGCTTTATAAGTAAAGTAAATGGATGGGTAATTCAATAAATGGGATATGAAGTGAGATCTTGGATGCTGCTTCATAAGTAAAGTAAGTGAGCAGAGGTATGGACGCTGCCTACTGGCGCAGGATGAGTAGGTATACTGTCTTGATTAACATTACAAGGATGTTTATGCTGTGCTTAAAATCAACTATACTATGTTCAGTTGTAACTAATAAATGTTGGTTATCAAAGTTATGTTATGGAAGTTTAATAAAGGTTGTCAAATGTCATTCGGTGTGATGGGATTATTGAAGGGGACAGGGACAAATGAGGTTTGGCAACAAAACAATTTGTCCAGGGACATCTTCAGAAAGGGGATAGATAATTATATTAGTGGAAGCTAAGTGGGTTGGGGAGATGAAAGGGTTAAATGGAGGGAGGGATGATTGGGAGGAAAAGAGGTAAGGGTGGGGAGGGGCTTAAGGGGTTTAGACAAGTGTAGCTGGGTAAGTAATCACATTTTAGCATGAACTTGCTACCCCCCCCCTTTCCTTTGGTGGATTGGTGGGGATTGTGGTTATATTATCATTCGTTGTAGGACGGAGAAGAGAGACAAGCTTGCCCTCTTCTGCCCCCCCCTCTGGTTTTTGGATGTTCATTTCAAAGTTTTGGGAAAGGAAAATGAGCAGCTGAAGGAAGCTTGTTAAATAAATAAGCAAGCAGAGGTAAGGATGCTGATTATTTGGTTGGAAGGTAATTCAATAAATGATTTATGAAGTGAGTCGGGGGCACTGCTTCGTAAGTAAAGTAAGTAGATGGGTAATTCAATAAATGGGATATAAAGTGAGATCTTGGATGCTGCTTCATAAGTAAAGTAAGAGAGCAGCGGTATAGACGTTTCTTACTAGGGCAGGATGAGTAGGTATGCTGTCCTGATTAACATTACAAGGATGCTTATGCTGTGCTTAAAATCAACTATACTATGTTCAGTTGTAATTAATAAATGTTGATTATCAAAGTTATGTTATGGAAGTTTAATAAAGGTTGTCAAATGTCATTTGATGTGATGTGATTATTGAAGGGGACCGGGACAAATATATTTTTAATCACAACAAAACACAGGTAAAAATTTTTAAACAAAACTTCTTTAACACATCTTAATAATAATAGTAGAAATGGATGAATGGTAATAAATATATAAGTTAATTTAATTAATCAAGCTACCACTATCTAACAAGTGCCTTTAACTTCAGAATACTGTTTATAGAACTGTATTTATTAATGCCTGACCAAGCATAGGCATTAATAAGGTTTGCCAAATTAACTCTCTTTTTTCTAATTGTAACTCCCATGGACCACCTCTTGGATGCTGGACTACCTGTTCAATTATTAAATAATAAAAATAATTTCCATCATTTATAGAAATATGCTTTGCCAAGGCACTAGTAACTTCACCTTTCCTAATTGCATATTGATGCTCATACATTCTGTCCTTAAGACTTCTTTCCGTCTTACCAATATAAAATACTGGGCATCGTTTATAGATTGCCAAAATGAATTACCCCTCTTGTGGCACAATTAAATGTCCCTTTAATTTTATAATACACATTTCTATTTTGAAATTGCTCACCTACTGCTATAAAGGGACAAATATTACACATTCCACACTTCTTCATACCTGAGACTTTTTTAATAGTACATACTTTATTACCCCCAAATATAGTTTTAAGATTAACATCTCTTTTTGCTACCATCCTAGGTTTATCATTAATCTTATTCTTAACAAGTCCATCTTCTTCAATAAATAGCCAAATTTTCAATAAAATTTATCGTATCATATCAAAATCAGCAGTAAATGTTGTTACAAAACTGGTTGTTAAATTAAGAATAGAGTTATCTTGTAGCATTTCTACTGAGCCATCATCATTAATATTATTATTACCTAATATTGGCTGGAAAAGACCATTATATCTTTTACGAGTAACCTCCATAATCACTTCTGTAAACAAACCTTCTGGGTAACCCCTAGCCATAAAGATGTTAGAAAGGTTATTACATTTCATCTCAAAATCCGAGTCCAGAGTGATTATATGGGCTGGCTGACCACCGATGGAGTGGATGAGTACTTTTATAATGTAAAAATTAATTTGAATAGGTGGGCCTTTCTATAAATTTTACAGGTTAATCTTTTATTAATTCTATATTTTTGTAAACAGCTATCCAAATAATTGATGGCATTCACATCCAATTCGTAAGTAAATCTAAGATAATCTGCAGTATTATTTAAATAATGGATGAACACTTACATACTTCTGATGTTCCCTCCCATAAAATAAAAATGTCATCCAAATAGCCAATATATAATGTAATATGCTTGCTATATATCTCATTGTTGATGATAAACTTTTTTTCCCAACATTTTTGGCAGCATTTTCATTTTCATATACATCAGCTCAGTTTGTTTAATATATATGCATATATATATGTATATATATATATATATATGTATATATATATATATATATATATATATATACAATATTTTAATTTAAAAAAAACTTTAATTAGGTTGATATAGATAATGTATTTTATGACTATTTTTAATAGTTAGAATCAACAAGGGATTGCAGTTTGAATTTAATCTTTTAGACTGTTTATTTAGAAAGTTTTTGTAAGTGAATGATAACATTTCTGGTTACATATATCTTGGCGGGGTATTTAAATGATGGCTGTAATAAAATAGATTTATCTGATGAAGTTTGATATTGTTCAGACGAAAGCACTTATATTTATTAAAACGTTTATGGTT
Organism: Protopterus annectens; assembly: GCF_019279795.1. NCBI lineage: Eukaryota > Metazoa > Chordata > Ceratodontiformes > Protopteridae > Protopterus > Protopterus annectens. The sequence goes on from NC_056737.1 coordinate 1,439,474,744, forward strand.
GTAACAGTGGCCGAGTGACATTGTCTTTGTGTTGGTTAACTAGTTTGTTTTGTCGTTTGTTCGTTTTGACGTTGTAGTAGATCAGATATTGGAGTAACCTCTTCAGCTAGTCTAAGATGCTCTTCAGAGGGTTAAAGATTTGCTGCCACAGGCAGCTTCAACCATTGTATCACCACAGGTCCCTGCTCCCTCAAATTCGGGGTCATCCACTGCAAAACCATCAGTCAGTGGCAATGTTTGAGTTCCTGTGAGCAGGGGGTTGTTTCTGGACTGAACTGCTCACCACACCTTCCTAACATTATCCTCGCTCCTTTACCCTTTTACCTACTTCCCACATTAACAACCCTCTTATATAAAAAAATTTAAAAATAGGGGGGGCAGTCTAGCTGCCCAAAAATCATAGTACCCCTCCTCTGCCACCTCCTCCAGCAGAAGCCTTTTCATATTTTCCTTCTTCGTTATATCTTCCCTTTTTCACCTTTCCTATTTCCATTATTTAATGCAAACAACAGGGTAGCCATATAAGGATATCCCCTATATTAAACCTGTTTATATATTTTTTAAAAGTACTTGTCTTAAGTTTTTCAAGCATGCTTGTACATAGCTACTTTCGTGCTCAATATCTGAGTTGCACAAAACCACACATAGCCTAAGGTTTTCACGTAACACATACTTGCGTATTAGCTTCAGCTACTTTGCACTTTTATTGCAAGTGGGCATGATTTTTAAAATGCCTTCATATTTTATAGGTTCATAGACTAATACTAGGCTAACAGCCCTTGTGGGCCATTTTCAGCCTAGCCAATTACCCCATGTGAGAATCAAACCCTGCACCTTATGTTTGTAAGGTAAACACCTTAATCATTATTCCAACCTCCCACCTTTACTTAGCTCAAATAACCTGTATTTAGTACATTTGCATTCAGTCTTGGTGGTACTCTTCATGGATAACTGCTATGCAATTGCAAACCTCAGGACTATGAGTACCACTCTTTGTGCAAACAGAAATCATTGTATGCAAACAAAACAAGGAAACATAAATAAATTCCAGGTAACTACTTTGCAGCCTTGAGTAGTATGTACTTATAAAATGCTTACAAGCTGTTATTTGTATTTTAGAGCCTGAAATGTATCAAACTTCAGTAATGTGCCAAATTGTACTGATTTTAGTACTTCCTTGAAATCTAAAGTTTAAGGACATTGTTTATAGATGTGGACTGCAGTTGTGCATAGCGGTAATCTGTGAAGAGTGGCTCTACATTAGTATGAAAATGTAGTCATCAGATATCATTCATGCTGACTAAATAATTGTGCAGGCATGTTGATAAACACACCTACTTAAGGCAAAAGTTTATGTGCCTAAACTTCATCCACTCCACTCCACAAGGGGGGAGCCACCACTGATCCTGGGAACTATCGCCCTATTAGCCTGATGAGCCTGGTCAGCAAGGCCATGGAACATATCATCATGGACCTCATAAACAAAGACATTGGTAACCTCCAAACTCTGGATCCCACCCAGTTCGGGTTTGTGAAAGGCAGATCATGCCTCCAGAATCTGATTGACTTTTTTGAGGCAGTCACCAAAGCTGTAGATGAGGGTAAGGTGGTTCACGCAGCCTATCTTGACCTCGCCAAGGCTTTCAACACCATCCCCCATTCTGGAATTATAGCTAAACTCACTAAACTAGGTATAAATCCCTATGTCACAAGATGGTTGCCAATTGGCTCACACTGTAAAAGTTGCTGACTCCAAATCTGACCTCAAACCAGTGATAAGTGGAGTACCACAGGGTTTAGTCCTGGGACCTCTCCTGTTTGGTATCTACTTCTCTGAAGTACAGGCTAACACAGAAGGCCTCTGGCTAACAAAGGTCGCAGATGACTGCAAACTAGGAGCCATAGTCATGTCCCCATAATGATGTGGACATCCTACAGAAGGGCCTCGCTGAGACAGATGCCTGGTGTCAGAGCCATGGCCTCAAGCTCAATGCCAAAAAGTGCAGTGTCATCCCGTTTGGTAAAAACTCTGTACCCATGAACTACCACATAGGCAGCAATCTACTTAACACTGAATGTGTGATAAAAGACCTTGGGACCCAGGTGGACAGTAGTCTCTCCTTTGATAGTTACATCACCACAGTAGTCAGGAAGTCCTTCTACGTGGCACACCTCATCATTAAAGGGTTCTCGTCCAAGAAAAAAGAGTTCATTGTTCCCCTCTGCTTGACACTCATTAGACCCATTATAGAGTACAACGCCCCTTTTGGAATGTACCTCACAAGACATCTGCAGCAGCTGGAAGGCAACAGAAGTACCTCACAAAGAGGATTACTGGCCTCAAACAAATGCCCTACACTGACCATCTCAAAAAAACTCCAGCTTTACTCAGTAGCATATCGCCTACTCTGAAGGGATCTCTGCCTAACATATAAAGCTGTGTCAAACCCAGAGCTGTTGGACATGCTACACCTAAAGAAATTCTAATTCCTCTGAGCTACACACTCTAGGGACCTAAACCTTGTCACCACAATAAACAGGACATGCTGGAGGGATAGATTCCTGTCCCAAAGACTTTGCGTACTCTGGAACAGGCTACCCATCTATGTCAAGCAAAATTCTTCATTAGCACTTTTCAAGAAAACTCTCGATGAGTGGATGGGAAATAGGAAATACACCCCGGGGATCACTTCTGTGTCTCTGCTCGACAGTGGCACAGGAAAATAACTTTCTTGGGTGGTGTAAGCCAGGGAACCTTGTTGGCTAGGCTTACATAGGCCCTTGGGCCGATAGCCTAGTACCTACCTATGAACCTATAAAGATACACTTTATGTGATGTAAAACAGGAAGAGCAATTACATGCATAAGATGACACACACTTGCATATCACTGTGATGCATAGAGATAAATGTAAAAAGTCATCGTCTACATTCAATATGTGTAGAGGACACTGAACCTGCTCCAAGCAAGTTTAAAAGCAGCCTATTAGTTTGGGATTACTCGAGTTAGATGACAAATTATTTAGGATACTGCGGTCATTTTAAAGTAAGGAAAAATATTACAAATATTGCAAGTTGTTGAAAATGAGGTAAGATTATTGCATTCACTTCATGAAATAGTTGTTTTATTCATATTCTGGGCATATTGCAATGCTGTAAGCTGTTATTTGTTAATGAAAATTCATTACAAAGCAGTGGAAAAAAATCATTTACTTTGGTGTGTTTGGTAGAAATTTAGTGAATGAAGTACTAAAGAAGATGCAAGGACGTTTTGTAGGCTGAATATGTGTCTTTATTGGTTGATTCCTGAGTGTCACTTTCAGTATTATATGACTGCAAGAATGTGGTAAGGGTAGATGAAAGGATGGATGTGTATTGTCAGTGTATTCATGATTGTGTAAGCACTACCTCAGCATAACTTTACTTGGCTGGATTAACATATTTCTTTATATTGTTAGGGAGGTTGTATTAGATAACTTGTTTTCTGAAAATGGCAGGTGTGTTTGACCGATTATGTGAAACATGGCATTTTATGCGTAGTGATGATACAGAGCAAGGGATAAAGACAGGGAAAGGACAATTTAAAACATTTTACTGGGTCAGCAAGCATATGCATGGATTGCAAAGCAGGTATAACAGCCACACCAACACTTTTTACTAAAGATGTGCAGACAGTATAAAAACTTGACTGTGAATCTGAAGTGGCCATTAGAACAGGAGTGTCCAACATACGGCCCGCCATAGGTTTCTATCCGGCCCACGAAGCTTCTCTGATTTTGTAAAGATTCAATAGACAGCTGCCGTTGTAACACAACTATCAGGTTTGCCGGTCGTCGATAATCCACGAAGATCACAGTCTGTCTTGCCGCATGACATCTGAAAGAACTAATTTTTTACTAATAGAATAACCAAAAATAGAAAATTCACCACCAGCCAACCAAGTAAATGCTCCGTAGCTAAGCTTTCTAAAAACAAGTGTTTTATTCACCAGTAAAAAATGGATGGATCTGATGAAGCTTTGTAAGCGAAAGCGCGCTCATCTATTTTTTACTGGTGAATAAAACAGAATTTTATAAGAGTTTCCTGCTTTTGCTCCGTTCTCATTGTTGTGGGCACTAATTTTTACTAATACTCAGGTTAGGTGTATTTTACATCATCCTCCCAGCTCTCATTTTCTACTGTTGTTGACTTGTGACGTAATGTATCACGCGCAGGCGAGTTTAAAGTTGTAATGGCGGTGCCGGCACATAAAAAAACAGAAAATTGATGTTGAAAATCGCTCGTTCAAGTGTTCGTGGACGAAATACTTTTTCGCGATGAAACATCTTGGTAGCGTTTTGTGCTTGATTTGCCAAGAAACTATCGCTGTTTCGAAGGAATACAACATCAAGCGACATTATAATACGAAACATGCAAGTAAATTTGATAGCGTGGTTGGTCAAGTCAGGACTGATCGAATCAACTCGTTGAAACAAAGTATTGCTGGTCAACAGTCTTTCTTCAAAGCAGCCAAAAACAGTTCGGAAGCAGCAACAAAGGTTAGCTTTTTAATTGCAGAGACTATTGCCAAGAAAGGAAAACCGTTTTCAGATGGGCAGTTCATGAAGGATTGCTTGCAAATATTTACGGATGTGGTCTTCCCAGATAAGAAGTCTTTCGTGGAAAATGTCAGTCTTTCTCACCAAACTGTTTCAAGAAGAGTTGATGACATGGCAGCTAATATTGAAGACACATTGATCCAGAGACTCAGCGGTTGCGAGTTCTACAGCTTAGCTCGTGATGAGAGCATGGACATAAGTGACACCGCTCAACTGGCTATATTTGTAAGAGGGGTTACGAAAACGTTTGTTGTCGTCGAAGAATTGTTGGATATTTGTCCAATGAAGGGCACCACAACAGGAAAGGACATTTTTGCAAAAGTAAATCAGGTAATTGAGAAATTCCAGCTTTCTATGAACAAACTGATTGGCATTATGACAGATGGGGCTCCTGCCATGACAGGGAAGCATAATGGATTTGTAACGTTGTTGGCCAAATCGGTGCCTCATGAAATTATTGCACACCATTGCATTATTCACCAAGAAAACCTGTGTGCCAAGACCCTTGAATTGAAGCACGTGATGGAAAAAGTTGTATCAGCTGTCAACTTCATCAGGTCCCGAGGTCTCAATCACAGGGAGTTTAAATCCTTTCTGGAGGAAGTGGGCTCAGATCATGATGGTGTGGTTTACTTCTGCCAAGTTCGCTGGCTTAGCAAGTCATCGACATTATTCAGATTCTGGAGTCTACGTGATGAAATAAAGACATTCATGGCAAACAAAAGAAAAGACGTATGTTTCTTGGATGATGACTCATGGTTGAACGACTTGGCATTTCTAGTCGACATGACGAAATTCACGGCCGAGTTGAACATCAGACTTCAAGGAAAGGACCAGCTGGTGCACAAGTTGTATGAACATGTTGTGACGTTCATTCAGAAGTTGAAGCTAATTCAGTCACAGCTTGTTCTGAAGAAGGTTGTACATTGCCCAGTCCTTTCGTCGAGGCCTACGGACACAGTACAACATGAGAAGTACTCTGAATTAGCTGCCAAACTTGCTGATGATTCCGAGCAAAGGTTCCAGGATTTCAGAAGGCACATTGACACCATGAAGCTAATCAGTAATCCGTTTTCAGTTGATCCCATGGACGCTGCTGATAAATACCAGCTGGAACTCATTGACATTCAGAATGACAGTGACTTGAAAATAGCTTTTGCTGAGCATGATCTGCTGAACTTTTACCGCCACTATGTATCATCAGACAATTATACCAATCTCTCACAGGACGCTAGGAAGTTCACTGCTCTGTTCGGAAGCACCTACTGTTGTGAACAATTGTTTTCTAGAATGAAACACACGAAATCGAAGTAAAGATCTCTGCTTACAGATGAACATTTGGCAGCATCATTGCGCATTGCGACTTCTACTGTTGGAGCAGACATAGACTACCTGTGCAAACAAAAGCAGTGCCAGATTTCACATAAAATTTTTTATTAAACTGATCATAAGCATAAACTTATAAGTTTCACTAGTCAATACTGTCTCTTATAGCTTAAATGTTGCATAAAGAGGAATTTTGTGTTTTATTGTTTTTTTTGGTTGTGAAATTGCTAATCCGGCCCGCGACTAGTTTAAAATTTGTACACTTGGCCCTCCGGTCAAAAAGGTTGGACACCCCTGCATTAGAACATTTAACTAACATATGCCACTTTACATAATTTCTCATTTAGATTTCATACTTAATTTTCTTAGACTTATTCGTGGCCATCACCTAGTAGCATAAATGGCTTCTATGAATCATGGCTTAGCTGCGTTGATTTGTGGACAGCATGGATAACCAAACTGCATTTGCACAATGACTTTGAATACCAGCCTAAAGCTGCATCAAAATTAATATTATTGCTTATTAAAAAGTATGCATGCACTGTAATATTTTGTTAAAAATAAAGTCATATTGTATACAGATTATTCTTAAATATAGAAAATATGAAATTAATTGTCATGTTAACATTTACTCTCAGCTCAGTAGGCAACAAACACATTTAGATTCATTTAACTGACACATGATTAACTGTAGGCAAAAAAATTTAAATCCAGAAAAGATTGCATGCCCAAAACAGTAGCGCCAGTAGTCAGGAATCAGAACATATGTAGACAGCAATCTGGCCGTTCACCAACATGAGGGCAAAGTAGCAAGAAAATCATTCTATGTCACCAACTTATAGGTAAGAGCATGGAATTCAGGTCCAAAGAAGTCATAGCTCCACTTTATTCAGCCCTTAGCAGATCCTTTATTGAGTATAATGCCCTCTTTAGCATGTACTTGACCAGACATTTGCAACAGTTAGAACACCCACAAATGTTCGGTTCCCTATTAGATGAATGAATGCTTAAAATGTTGAGTACAACATGCTCAACAGCTTTTAAGCAAACATTTATCTAAGCAAAATATAAGAATGTCGAAACAAGGAGTTTTGAAAAGTTATAGTTGGCCAGCCATCAGGAAGTCAACAGCTGATGTCATAATGTTCACCTTGTCTAGCTGTTCTTACAGTCCTCCACTGTGGTGCTGTCTCATCGTTTACCCTGTGTAATGTTATGACAGTCCTCCACTGTGGTGCTGTCTCATCATTTACCCTGTGTAATGTTATGACAGTCCTCCACTGTGGTGCTGTCTCATCGTTTACCCTGTGTAATGTTATGACAGTCCTCCACTGTGGTGCTGTCATGTCGTTTACCCTGTGTAATGTTATGACAGTCCTCCACTGTGGTGCTGTCATGTCGTTTACCCTGTGTAATCTTATGACAGTCCTCCACTGTGTTGCAATCTTAGAGTTGGTATATTTAAGTAGGGGTGGTGTGGGGGGCACAGCCCCCCACGTTGGGGGTTGTGGAGGGCAAAGCCCCCACTTTATTTTGTTTGTATATTTGTTTTTGGTGTTTTTTGGTTTTTTTTTTTGGGGGGGTTAATGGTGTACAGTACATTTTAGCTGTTAGCCGTAGGCTTCCTGATGGCTGGCCAACTTTAAATTTTTGAAACTCTTTGTTTCGACATTATGGGGTTTCACTTAGATGAACGTTCACATAAAAGCTGTCGAGCATGTCATACTCGACATTTTAATCATTCGTCAGTGGCGGCTCATGCCATCGGACTGCAGGACTGCAGCTACTTTACTCCGACTGACTCCTCTGCGAGCATGCGCACTTTGCGCAGTTCAAGTTCCGGGTTTAAAAAAAAAAAAGTGTTGTTTCTCAAAATAAGAAATCCACTCCAGCCTGCAGCAGTCCGATTAATGAATGAAGGCATCAGTGTGATGCCCAGCAGTCTATGCAGTTTGTAACTGCATAGAATTGGAACGGGCTTGGACTGCCACATCCGCAGGCACGTGCATGATGTGGATGGGCTAAACGGCTGCTGATTGGTTCTTGCTCTCTTCGCGGGCTTTATGTGCTGGGAAAAGAGTGAGAAGCAAACAGTTGCAGCCAGTTAGTTAACTCATTTGCGGTTGTGGATCTTTTTACTAATTGAAGATTGACTTCCTAATTTTGTTTGCCAGATGTGCCACAACTGTGAGAAGTGACTACACTACAGTATATTCTTTTCTTCTTGGTGGTATGTGTAAAAAACTGTAATCAATATGTGTAATGCAATATTTTATTTACTAAATTAATTTACTACTATAGCAGATGATGTGGAATATTCCCTGCTATGATCTGCTGCTGTTAAAGAACTCAAAGGTGTATTTATTAAATAATGTTAATTCACTTATGGATGTTGGGCATTTTTAAATGAACAATTTTGCTAAGCAGCTAGATTTGTTCCCAAATCACTGGGTAGAATAAAATAAATTAAAAATGTAGATGTTTGGATTGTGGAGTGTGAGAAAATGCACCAGTGTTCCACTTCACTCACTGTGATAGGTTTTTCCTGTCTGGGTTATAAAAAGAAATATTTAAAAAATGAAAAGTATTGCTTCATTTATGACAACAAAATAGAACTTTCCATTCTGTAATATTATTTGAATGTCCATCAACAGAAACATGGAAATGTGGGAGTAGAGTATAGGAGTATGGAAGTGTGGGAGAGTGAGAGTATGTGAGTATTTTGATGAGGCCTGTAATTTTATTTATTTATTTATTTCATTTTGTATATACTAAGGTAAAGCTCTGTTCACAAATCACCAATTTCAGTCTAAGTCTGCAATGATTGCTTAAAAGAAGTAAGGATTCTGAGAAAGACGTGCAGCCATAGGCAAGTTAAGTTCTCAGAGATCTGAGAGAGATCTGTGCCAGATTAGTAATGACATTACATTTCGTTCTTGTCAGAGATCTGAGACAGATTACAATGCATTTGGTCATTGTCAGATGCTTACCTAATAATAAAAAAAAAAAGAAAAAAAAAAGGATTAAAAGTCTTAGCAATGCAGGTGCAGTGCACACAACCTGCAAGTCATCTGCATTGGAGAATAAGTCGAGGGTAGAGCATGTCTTGGTCATAAATAAATATGTATATATTCAGAAATTGGGTACTTGCGTATTATCGCAACCAGATTGCGAGCAGGAGAAGTGGCTGTTTTCCAAGCCATACTCCTTCCTAAGTATGTACTCAAAGCTTGTTAAGAGGAAAAAGCAACACTCCTTGTTACTTCTGTGTAACTGTCTTGCCGATATATAGAACTAGTTTTGCTTTTTTTTTTTTTTTTTTTTTGGGAGGGTGGTCGGGTGGACAGACAAGGAGCCGTGAGTATTGTAATGTTGAAATGACTTCTCCTCGCTCATCGATGGTAGCTGTTTGAACCAAAAACTTTGTAACTGCATGACATCACTAATATTTTAGTATAGAGTACAGAGAACTGGATTGTCTTTTACTAAAACTGGTAGTGAAATCTGTCATCATAAGCATACCTCTCAACCGTGCACAGCAAATTCAGTACAGCAGTCACCATATCAATGAAGAATGGTTAACGTTCAAATGCACATTTATGTCACTGCTAATATTTTTTTTAAACAACTTAATAATGGCAGTCTCTTAAAATCTATTTCCACTTTTATGCATTTTTTTCATTCCGTTTATGGCTTTCTGGGGAATTTGTGAAGAAAGCAGGTGACACATTCGTCCGAACAATATTACACCACTCCCAAGGCATATGACAGTCTGATCATGTAAAAATGAAATCAGTTTACCTACAAACATTTACAGACCACATAGTCAAATGGATTATACTTAACAGACATAGACAGATGGATATTGTATGGTAAACAGACATAGATAGATGGATATTGTATGTTAAAAGTGGGAATTACAATCTGATGTAGTGAGTCTTATCTGGTTGCGATAATACGTAAGTACCAGAGATTGTTTATCTCTGTTAATGTATCTAAAAGATTTTGCATATTTGGTACAAAGGTGTTGAATTTAATTATGTTCTTGTTGTTCCCATTATTTTGTTTTGAAAATCTAATATTTTTTTGAAAGGTCCATGCCAAGAATGCAGTGCTAGAGGATCTAGCACTAGTTCTAGGAACTTGATCCTAAAATTAAAATCAGTAATTGAAAGAAAAAAAATATTTTATACTACTATGCTATATGCTATATGCTATTTGCTATGTAATTTGTAATGTGCAAGAGAGCAAGACAGCAAGCAGTAGAAAATGGACTATACATTATGTCTGGTACAGGATAAATAATTTATTGCTTCACATTTCACATGTATCTGTATTGTATGTGGTTATATAATAAGAGAACCTGAAAAACTCATTACAGTCCTATAAATTTCTGAAGAAATCAGAAATGGCATGACAAACTTTAAATGTAGTTAAAACAGCAAAAAAATGCACAGTCTGCATTATTGTAGTAGGCATTAAAACTTCATGGCTTTGGTTTGGATTAATTAGCTGAATATTTATATAAGTGGGGATGAAGGAGTTGTAATAACTACAGTTACTGGCTGATTAGAAGGCCTTAGAAATGCTGAGCTGTAGGCGTTGGCAAAATGACTTTGGCTACAACTTGAACCTCTGCAGCTGTAGTCATTTAATTACTGGATTTGATCATTAAAGCTGCTCAGGTGCATGTTAGAATGTCACGTGTGGTTTAATTCTAATCGTATATAATGAATGGAGTAATTGGTGAATAATTGTGAAAGATCTCTTTTTTTCTGTTTCTTGTATATCACCCTTCTTCTTCTTTCGGCTGCTCCCGTCAGGGGTCGCCACAGCAGATCAACTGTTTCCATTTCTTCCTGTCCTCTGCATCTTCCTCTGTCACACCAACCACCTGCATATCCTCTCTCTCACCACATTCATAAACCTTATCTTAGGCCTACCTCTTTTCCTGTTACCTGGCAGCTTCATCCTTAGCATCTTTTTCCCAATATACTCTGCATCCCTCCTCAGCACATGTCCAAAACAACGTAATCTTGCCTCTCTGGCTTTGTCTCCAAACCTTCCAACCTGGGCTGACCCTCTAATATACTTATTGCTAATACTGTCCATCCTTGTTACACCCAGTGCAAATCTTAACATCTTCAACTCTGCCACGTCAAGCTCTGACTCCTGCCTTTTTGTCAATGCCACTGTCTCCAACCCGTATAACATAGCTGGTCTCACTACCCTCTTGTAGACCTTCCATTTCACTCTTACTGGTACTCGTCTGTCACAAATCACTCCTGACACTCTTCTCCACCCACTCCATCCTGCCTGTACTCTTTTCTTCACCTCTCTTCCACACTCACCATTGCTCTGAACTGTTGATCCTAAGTACTTAAACTCATTCACCTTCGCCACCTCTACTCCCTGCATCCTCACCATTCCTCTGTCCTCCCTCTCATTCACACACATATATTCTGTCCTAGTCCTGCTGACCTTCATTCCTCTTCTCTCTAGAGCATATCTCCACCTCTCCAGGGTCTCCTCCACCTGTTCCCTACTCTCACTACAGATCACAATGTCATCTGCAAACATCATAGTCCACGGGGACTCCTGTCTGATCTCATCTGTCAATCTGTCCATCACCATTGCAAATAAGAAAGGGCTCAGAGCTGATCCTTGATGTAATCCCACCTCTACCTTAAACGCATCCGTCACTCCCACCGCAGACCTCACTGCTGTCACACTACCCTCGTACATATCCTGTACCACTCTTACATACTTCTCTGACACTTCCGACTTCCTCATACAATACCACAACTCCTCTCTAGGCACCCTGTCATATGCTTTCTCTAAATCCACAAAGACACAATGCAACTCCTTCTGACCTTCTCTGTACTTCCCCATCAGCACTCTCAGAGCAAACATCGCATCTGTAGTGCTCTTTCCTGGCATGAAACCATACTGCTGATCACTAATCATCACCTCCCTTCTGAACCTAGCTTCCAATACTCTTTCCCATAACCTCATGCTGTGACTGATCTTTAATCCCTCTGTAGTTACTACAGCTCTGCACATCACCCTTATTCTTAAAAATCGGTACCGAAACACTTTTTCTCCATTCCTCAGGCATCCTCTCACTTTCCAAGATTTCATTAAACAATCTAGTTAAAAACTCCACTGCCATTTCACCTAAACACCTCCATGCTTCCACAGGTATGTCATTTGGACCATCAGCCTTTCCGTTCTTCATCCTCTTCATAGCTATCCTTACTTCCTCCTTGCTAATCCACTGCACTTCATGATTCACTATCAGCACATCATCCAACCTTCTCTCCCTCACATTCTCTTCATTCATCAATCCCTCAAAGTACTCTTTCCATCTGCTCAACACACTCTCCTCACTTGTGAGTATGTTTCCCTCATTATCCTTTATCACCCTTACCTGCTGCACATCTTTACTAGCTCAGTCCCTCTGTCTAGCCAATTGGTACAGGTCCTTTTCTCCCTCCTTAGTGTCCAACCTTTTATACAACTCTTCATACGCCTTATCCTTAGCTTTGCCACCTCTCTCTTTGCCATGCACCTCATCACCTTATACTCTTGTCTACTTTCTTCATCTCTTTGACAATCCCACTTCTTCTTCGCTAACCTCTTTCTCTGTATACTCTCCTGTACTTTGTTTCTTGTATATCACTAGTAGATCAATAATGTGTAAAAACTATTTCCTTCAAAAGCAGCTTGGTAAAATCTTTAAAAAAAACAATCTTTTACAGTGTGTGCATATAGGAATGTAAAAGGCAAATGGGTGAACTTGGTCAAGAAAACAGACAATGGGCAACATAATATGAATTTTGCTGTAATCTAATCTATATAGACAAAGTGCAAATGCACTGACACTCTTGTTACTTAGAGTCAGAGCTAATTTGTAGTGACAGTTGGCTAAATGCTACTTTTACACCACCAAGCTTGTTGTAGTGCAAAAAAAATCAAGATCAGATACTTTGTTTATTAGATGAATAAATGCTTCAGTATGAAAGTGTTTAACTTTGATAAAAGCTTTGATTAGCATATTTTATGCAAGAGAAGGAGATAAAATTATAAGATAATATGACACCCTGTAATCAAATCACAGGAAACTGCTAAGGCTGTGACAGTTTCAGCATTTTCATGTTTACAAAGGTGATCACACACAGGCTCTTTGCCTCTATATACACAGTTTATCATTCTTCTCTCTAAAAAGAATGTGTAAAGCATGTGTCTGTGTACAGATTTTCATTAAAGATTGAAGTTAGAAAATGACAAGATGTTTGAGTTTCAGATTTCATACCCTTCAGAAAATTCATACTGATGCAAGACCTACTACTTAACTTTCTATGTTTGCAAGAGCAATATTTAAAAAATGTCTGTATTTTTGGGCCTTTGTCCTACTTTTATTTATGGCTTTATCCAGATTTCTTGCTCTGAGGTTGAGAGTATATGATAAATGTGTCAGGGGCTGGGCCATCACCGTCAGCCAGAGACATTTCACATTGTGACAAACTTGTTGTACCCCACTTCCCCATGTAGTGACTTTGGATGTGTCCAAGCAAGGCAAGGAGCAGTTATGCAGTTAGAGTATCCCCCCATCCAAGGTAGATACAAGTACAGTCATGGCTTTTAATCTGTCCTTGATTTTGCAGAAAGACAGAAAACCAGAACATATTTTTATACTCTTGATTTATGCCTATTCAGAAAATGCATGTTGGTTGGCTGCTTGTCTTTTTATACTTTATTTTGACTGGCATTCCAGTAATGTATTTAAAAAGTAATTTATTTTTTCATGCCTCACAACCTTTTTGTTTCCATCTAGATATTAAGTAAGCTATCATGTAGCCAATGCATTGAAATATTTTTTTATTCTACACTTCATTTTGTCTTGACTGGACTCTCATAATGACAGTTTGGCACCCAGGGCAGCATATTTAATTAAAGTCCCAGTTTTTGTGTTTTTTAGCATAGCTCCACCCCTTTCTAGTTGCCCACACCCCTTCTCATTGGCCCACCCATTCAGCTGTCTCCTGCAGCCCCCCTTTGATTTGAAGTCACCAGCCGCCACTGTCATTCGTTCATGTAATATAAACCCAAAGGTTCCTTACCAGGAGAATTTAATGTACAAACACATTGTCCTAAATGGATCAAGTAAGACCCTATATATACACATGGTTTCATACAGTTTACTGAGAGACGCTCTTTGGTTGGCATACAAGGCATCCTACGATCCAGCTTTGATGGACCTTTTGTACATCTGCAAAACAAACAGCATCAGAACCACTAGATCTAAAGATTTACATTTTGCTTGCAGTGTAAACAGGATGGTAACAATTAAAAGCATCGGGACCTGCTAAAACAAGTCCTGAAACATGGAGATACAATGGCCAAAAGAATCGACTTATATATACTATGTCTGAGATGGCCATTTCCTAGAATATTCCCTTTTATCTGCGGTATGGTGATCTGAAAGTTGGTATACATACATTTCAGGGGATGTGGGGAGTTTGCCCCTTTGTAAAAAAGACATTTAAAGGAGATGAGTGATGGTCGATATTTGCTGTTTTCCTGGGTTTTTTTTATTTTTTTATTTTGGTTTATTGGTGCTTGACATTTCGAGTGCCAACATTTTAAAAGGGAGACAAATAAGACATGATTGTGAGACAGATATGTGTGTCTCAGAGGATCCCCATGCGCTGGAACCAGGCTTCCCATTCATGTGGAACAAGTCCATCCCTAGCCCTATTTAAATGTAACTTTGGGCAATGGATGGGAAATCAGAAATTCACTCTGGGTCTGTCCACCATTTGTCTGAGAAACAGAGCCAGACAGTAACTATGCTCAAACTACCATACCTTCCCCAATATAACCTGTAGAAACCTTCTGGCTAACATACCTCTCTTAATAAACAGCCTCGAAATATAGGGATATAATTTAGATGGGTTGCATGGCTACGGTTATGAAGGCCCTGGTGGTCATTAGCATAGTATACATCTATGAAACTATATTATTCAATCACGTGGAATCGAATAACATGCACTCAAACAAATTGTACTTTAATGACAATGCCAGCTACCATATATACCTACACACACACACACACACACACACACACACACACACACACACACACACACACACACGTCTATAAATGTATATATATATATATATATATATATATATATATATATATATATATATATATAGAGAGAGAGAGAGAGAGAGAGGCATTTATATATAATCTGTATCTATAAAGATAGATAGATATTTATCCCATTGTTGTTCTTTTAGCTTTTTTTTACTGTCAAACATTAAAGGATCACTGCTTGTGAGATTCTCTGTTTTTAAAAGTGTAATTTCAGCCACGTCTGCATATATTTCACAAAAAAGCTAAAACATTTCTCACAGCACTTAGCCTGCAGCAGTAAGCAGAGATTTATGTTATCCAGTAAGCATACTGTCTGCTAAGAAAGAAAGAAATACAATTGAATATGTTCCAAGGTGGTTGAGGCCCTTTCTCTGTGTACCTTTCAAAACTTCTGACATACTCAATATTTAAAATGCAAGACAAGATAAAAGGCAACATGGACATGATATTGAAATACATTTGCATGGCAGTTTGGTTAGCCATTTCAAAATCAATACAGTATTTTAACATAAGCTTTTCAATCAGCACATCTTCAGCATAGCAAGGTACTATGTTTTGCCCTTCAGGATTCTTTAGAATGCTACACTTGCAATTTCAATTAGACATGGTGACAAAATGCCAATATTTTCCTTATTTGGAATGTACCAAGAATGATGTGTCTGCTTTGTAGTTTTACAGGAAAATGATGCAGACTAGTTAGGATAGTATACAAGAAGAAACATTCATTACTCTGAATGTTCTTGACTGTGATTATTATTTCAGCACACTTAGGTGTCCTGAACAGGGCTACTCTTCTGGTATTTCCTGAATTAAGCAAGCTACTTAAAGAAGTCTTACTTGGAATTATAACACCTGGTCAAAATGAACGACTACAAATATGCCTTCTCATCATGCATTGTTCTAGAAAAGAGGATCAGCCTCATTTGCCCCTGTATTTCTCCTGGGCATTCTGTAATTACAGTTGTTGCCCATATTCCTGATAGCTGTCTCATCTTTTTTTTTATGATATAGTTGAAACATGATTTAGTACAATTACAATCAGACACAAATTGAAATACTTTTGCTTCCATTGAGATGCTGGCAATCAATACAACACTGTGAGATAATCCTGTACTACAGACAGACTTCTGCCATAGAGGAATATTACATCTCTGAGTAGATTTCTGGTTTAAAGGAAATATGAAATCAAATGCCATTCGTATGGTGTCTTTTATCTGACATTGCCTCTTACAAATATTACCACAAAAATAGTTAGTATTTCTTAACGAAAGAAAGAGGAAAGAATGACTGACAATGGATTCAGTTATTTTTGTAAGCTGTAGGGTAGAAAATTTCACAGAGATAATAATGCAGACATGAATGCTGTTGGCATAGCATAGGTTAGGTGAATTCTTGTAGTCACTGTCAGGCTTTCATGGATGAGCGATGAGCACTCCAATCCAAATCGTAGTCTCATCTCCTTAGGGTGTCTGAAGAATACTGAGGCTCTAAGTAAGACATTTAGAGGATCCCTAACTGGCATGAAAAGTGTACCCTGAACACTGAAGAGGAGTTATATGTCTGTTAATACCCTTACACAGCATTCTACTGCAAATGAAGCTAAAACAAATTCTGAGCAGGCAGCCGTAAATATAGGATGTAATCCTGATTCAAGCACACAATAATGTGCAGCTGCCATGAATTCACTCCTTTCAAAAAATGCTTTGCCCTTGGAGTATTTCATCGATGAAAAGAATGCCCAAAAACAGCTGGCACCAGGTCCTACAATGTCAAACCCTCATTATGAACCACTCATCATATGTCTGCAGTAGACAAAGAATATTATAATATATTGGCCAAACTAATGACATTCTCAATGTAAAGAGATGGCAAACCACTCCTAGCTGCCCTCAGAATTAGAATTTTTTTAACCCGATAGCAATCATCTAATTAGTAATTCATAAAAAAGCCAGACTTTAAGCATTGTAAGCATCCTGTGAGACAAGATCAAATGACATGCACAGCAGATTACCATCTTCATTGTTTTACAGCTCATTGTGGTCATCCCTATTATATTTACCAGTAAGAGACAGTATGTAGAAGCTAAGCAACAACAGAGACCAGAAAAATCCCTGAAAGATGCTGCAGTATATGTCTAAAAACTTAAGACGTAATGGTACCTAATACAACATGTCTGAGGTATAGGTTATGCCAGACAATCCACGTATGACCATAGATCATCTGTCAAATATCCATGAATATGAAGTTTACAGGACACACAAAGATCAGAGATATAACTTGTAGACAAAACGTTTAACCCTTTGCTCTAAGGACAGCATGCATACCCCACTGAAGCCTGGCTCCACATCAGCAGACTAAAGCAAATTGTTTAATATCTGGGCTAAAAGGAGTCCTTATTATATATTACTGATAACACAGTCAGTGGTATTCTAGGCAAATAGCAGATGATTTGTCAATAATTTTTCAAATCAGCTGCATCCAGATTAACCCTCTTTTTATAGAGGAGAATAAAAGATTCTTTATAGGTACTTGAAGCAAAGTCTCCTAAAAAAGGAGGCCACAATCTGGAACACCAATCATATCCATGAAAAAATCAAAAACTAGATATGATTGATATTGAGTCCATCTTCAAGTAAAAAGCATGCTGGCAACAAAATATCTTTATGATTTCATAGATATCCACTCATTGGTTCTCAGGAACACTGCTTTCAGGTTGACACACATCAAGAACCATTTGCAAATGTCATCTATTCTTTCAAACCATGATACCACCTTTAGTTTGCACCAGTTAGAAATATGGCTCAGTTCTTTTCTACACTACAGCTTCTGTTGTATCCCACCTTTTCTTCTTCTAACTTTATGTCAATATCTTGGAATAGTTAGTTGTATGGTAGGCAGTGGGTGTGCAGAATGGTGTCAATCGTAAAACTTTTTGTAAGAAACTTTGGCCTTTTGGTAATTTTGTTTGAAACTATTATGCAGAATAACTCTAGGGTCACGTTTCAACTCATGCATGGACTTATCAGTTCATATATCTACAAAGGGCTAACTTCAGTGACACTGGAGAAGCTTGATATGTCATCAAATGATGTGTCTTTGTATCTTTTTGGTGGTCTGCACCGCTTTCTCATTTTCACATTTGACTGCAGTTTTTGAGGACTTGATGTAGTAAGGTGAAATTCATAATCAAAGGTGCATAGTTAAGTACTAGGGAAGCTGCCCTTGGTGGCCATTTTATGTATAGCCAGTTTTACTTTTTGTGTTCAAAATAACCTATCCCATTTGGTTATACATTGGCCTTACCCATTCTGTGGTCAGTAATTATATATTAACCATAAGGAGGATAACTGGGATCATACCATAGATAATCTGAGGGGATCCATGCATTGGATAAAGCATTTAGGAGCTGCTTCTGTGACATTCGGCTGGCTGAAGACCTTGTGTTTTTAGGTGTGTGATATAAGGCAAAAAGTAGTTTCTTCCAGTGTTTACCTACATGATCTAGAAGCAAGACTTTTCATATTTGTTTACTCCTTAATTTGGGCATCTGTATTAATAATCAGTAAAATTCCAAGTTATTTAGTGCATCTCACCTCAGGTTCAGCCAGTGCAGGGCTCTTAGAAGACTCCAAAAGCTTATCAGCAATGTCAGCTGATTTAGGGATGCTAGATGGCAAAACTCTTAACTATCTGAGGCTATGAAGGGCTAAGTAGAGGTGTGTCCTTCAGTGATGCCATGTGGAATACTTAGTTGTCTGTTATAGTTACATTGAGCATATAGAAACAGTAGATACTGTGGGGTGGGTAAACATCTGCAGAATACACTGAGTAAAACATAAGTACAGATAGAGTATCGTGGGAGAGAAATTACTTCACTAGATAGAATCTAACTAGGCACTGGCTGGTTTTGGACACAGCATTTTGTGTGCACTTGTTAAACTGCAGCTGATTATCTATGTCAAGAACCTTACTGTTATTTATATGACGTAATGAGCTGCAGAGAAGACAGCATCCTGCATAGTTCCATTTGGTTTTCTTTTCTTGTAATTTTTCTAGTGTCATCTGAATGTCCTTGCTTGATATATATATATATATATATATATATATATATATATATATATATAGATACAGTTATATATATATATATATATATATATATATATATATATATATTAGGTTTTGTATATTCGTAATACATTTCTCTGTTTTTTAATTTCTGCAAATATTTTGGGTTTCTAATACCATGACAGGAATGGACCCCATTCCTAAGTCAAAGTACGATTAAAGTTCATGAAATTAGTATTGTTTCAATCTTTGATGTCAGCCAAAAGTGCTCTTCCCAGCACCTGCAATGTGCCCAGAAATGACTCCTTCTGCAGTTTATATGGATTTACATGTACTGGTAGCATATCTAACTAAGAGTTTAGACTCTTTTTTTATAAGACCCATTGCTCCTACTACTACTATTGGAACTATTTGGGTATCTTTCTTTCATATTGCTCGCTTTTCTGCTTGCAGAACCTGATATTTTATAACTTTATGTTTCTCTGTGTGCAAGACACTGTAGTCACTGGGTGTGGCGATTTCAATGAACAATGCTACTCTTGTCTTCTTTTCCAGGACCATTATATCCTGTTTTCTAGCATCTGTCTTTTGAATTGTTGGTAATGGATGATCCCATGTGATTTAGACTTTATCATTTTCTATGATGCTTTGTGGCTCATGTTTCCAGTGCTTTTCAGCCACTTCAAAACCATAATCCCCAGTGCAACAGTCTTGCCACATTATTGTGCCTTTCAGTATGCAGTCCTTCTACCATTAGTATGTCACAACCAGCAACGAAGTGTGCGATTGTTTCCCGTTTGGTTTTACAAAACCTACATTTATCTGTTTCTCTCACATGTTCAATGGATTTTATAAACCAGCATGTACGTAGCCCACTATCTTGAGCTGCCAATATTAATCTTTCATCTCTTGGTTTGAATTCACCTCTCCTTAACCATTCCTGTGTTCATTCCTGATCAGCATGAGATTCTTCCAGAAGTTTTCTATACTTACAACTATATTTATGCATTTTCCACAATTTTTGCCTTTTCATCTGATCCTTCACCTTATATTCTTTCTTTTGTTTTTTGGCAGATTCAGTTGCTGCCTGATTTTTATCTACTTCTGGTTTGATTTCCATTCCTGCTTGACGCCAATATGCTTGTATTAGATTAAGCAGGGAAGTCATCTTAGATTTATTCTCCTCATGTTTCAAAACTTTTACTACATTTGGGTATCATGAGGTCAGCAGATATGTGTGGAGTCCCATGTTTGCAGATCTGTACATGTAGTCATTTTCAGTGAGTCCCATCTCTTCTTCAGAACGGGGAATATATATTCTTGGTATGCACTAATTTTTATAGAATGTTTCTCCTTTACAGATAATATCATGTTTACTTGTATCACTTAAAAGTTTTCAGAAAGGCCTCTTCATCAATTCAGCTTACAAAATTTCACCACTGGATATCCCAACTCAGATCTGTTAATTAACTACATGCACTGAGTATATTAAAATATAAAATGTTAGATGAAATTTTCCAAAACACCTGGATTTATACATTTCTCTTTTTAGAAGGAAGAAGTGAATTCATACATGTACATTCTGTTTCTAAAAGCACTAACTGGCACTCAGTTCTGTTTCCTTGCAAACTGACCTGCATTGTATTTTCCAATTATTACCATTTCAGAGCTAAAGTATTGTTTCTATACCTTCTTATGTCATACCATCCATCCCAGTATCCATTCAACTTACATCTGCAGTACTTTCCACTTTAATGGATTGAAAACATTCTGTATATAATATTGATATTCTCCTCAGTATTGCACATTAATCTTCTGTCCTTTTTCCTTGTCAGGTATTTAATCATTTA
Organism: Protopterus annectens; assembly: GCF_019279795.1. Classification (NCBI taxonomy): domain Eukaryota; kingdom Metazoa; phylum Chordata; order Ceratodontiformes; family Protopteridae; genus Protopterus; species Protopterus annectens. Next base: position 1,439,495,745 of record NC_056737.1, read on the forward strand.
AAAAGTACACTTTGTAGATAGTTATGAAATGCTACATTGGTATTATTACACTGTACTATAGTAAATGCTAACATTCAGTTTTCAAGTACCTTGTAACTTTGCCAGTTACAAAGTAGATGTAAGCATTTCAAAAACGTATTATTTGGTGTAAGCTGACATATGTAATATCTTAGCATAACAAGAAAGAATGAACCAGACAATATTTTCTTCCAGGTATACATGGAAGGTCAGTGAGTGGAAATCTTGTCAGGTAATGCCTCTCCTTGGTCAGCAAGATCGACGATGGAGTAATCAAAGTATTCTGTGTGGAGGCGGCATACAAATGAGACATGTATACTGTGCTCATACCTTGAGTGAAACAGAAACGAATAAACTACGAGAAGGTAATCTTTTAAAAATGCTTTACAAAACTATATTTTACAGAAGACATGTACACATTGCTGCATAACTACAGATATATTATTTCCTAGCTGAAAATTTCTTTTCAGATATTCAAAGGAACAAAATGCTCAGTAGAAACACAGATGCAAACACACAAACACACACGAGCTTACACACACACACACACACACACACACACACACACACACACACACACACACACACACACACACACACACACACACACACACTTATTAATGAATTAATTATTTCATTCTCTCATTTAGAGAGGCCAGTTGGCATAATAGTTAAAGTCTTTGCCATAAGGTACAGGGTTCGATCTTGACCTCAGACCAATGCCTGTTTGGAGATTGCATGTTCTTTTCTTCCTGTGTCTTTCTGGAGTTCCTCACATCTCTGAAAAACATGCTGAGTGTTTTCATTTCAAATTCACCCAAGGATGGTCCTGTGGGCAGCAGTACAGACTCTAGATGGTGTCCTGTAAGGGGAAGGGTTGTTCAGACCAACTGCTTTGGTCATCTACTGTGATACACAGTATCCTCAAGGTAGAAAAACATGGATCACAGACTGCACACCGTGGCATGGCTAACCACTTGACATTGTAAAAATATGCCTCTAGGTGGTTTGGTCATGTTTACTAATGTTGCCAAATGGGTACAGGTATTTGCCGTTGATAATTGGTTTGAAGACCTGACCTATGCCAGGGACACATTCTAATGGTGGAAGGGCTGTATGTGCCCCAGCTGGCCAGTATGTGCCTGCAATGAAGCCCAGCAGAACTTGGTCAATAAGCCACTGGCCAGCTGGTGTACAGTTGCCCAGGTTTGGTTACTTGGGATAGCTGTGTTGAGTGAAAGCTGGATGTAAAACTAATCATTCTGCCAAACATAAACTATGAATTGTTACACTCAATGTAGGTTCACTGACAGGATGGAGCTTGGAAGTGAATGGCGTGATGGTAAGGAGGAGGCTGGATATCCTATGTATCCAGTAGACAAGTTGGAAGGGTAGTGTAGCAAAGTCACTTGGCTTGGGATCCAGAGTTTGCTGCTAAGGAAGTGGAGAGGCTAGAATTGTGCTGAGGGAGAAGCTTCAGAAGTCAGCGAGGGATGTCATCAGAATTAGTGACAGATGTATGGCAATCAGGCTCCGGTCCAGTGATGGGGCAATGCTCATAATCTCACCCTGTGCCCTACAGCAGGGGTGTAATAGTGAGGAAAAGAGTGCATTCAGATAGCAGCTGCAGGACCTACTGGATGAAGCAGGACACCATGAACTGGTGTTGATAATGGGTGATCCGAATGCAATATTGTGACAGACAGAACAAGATATGAAGACTGCCTGGTTTCACATGGGAGGGGCAACAGGAATAAAGAAGGAGAGGCCATTCTAGAGTTCTGTCTGTCAATGACTTGATAGTAGCCAACACTTGGTTCAAATAGAGAAACAGCAACATAATCACATATACGAGTAGCCAACATGTAACTCAGATTGAGTTAAAGGACCCTGGAGTAGAAACAGTGATTGCAAAGTCATCCCCACTAAAACAGCTGGCCCACAACATAAACCACTGTTGTAAGCAGTTGTCAGAGAAGGCTATAAGGTCAACAGTGACCAGGCTTAAGACTTGGAAGCTGACTGGAGAGAAAGCACAACAGTTCAAGGAATTACTCAGAAGAAGGAATAGGTAGTTGAAGAAGAAGGGCAGCTCCTCAAAACAACACTTCTGGGGACTACAGAGCAGATTTTCAGCCAAGCCATATATAAAAATAAGATACATTAGGAAAGCTGGTAGTGGAATGCAGAAGTTCAGGAAGTCATCAAAAGAAAGATGGGAGTGCAGAAAAAAGTGGGAGATAGAAAACAGAAACCATGCCAGGAAGGAATACTGTTTGGCTAACCATGAGGCTAAGAAATGAGTTGCAAAATCAAACAACAAGGCATCAGAGGCACTCAACCAACTTCTGGAAAGTGATTCAGTAGGTGCTGCAAGGAAACTATATCAGGTTGCAAGACAAAAACAGAAAGATAAAAAAAAGACTCAGACACCATTCATTAGGGGTGCCAGAAACAACCTTCTCAACAGTCCCCATGACATTAAGGGCAGATGCAATGAGAACTTCCAGCAGCTTTTGAATGAAGAAAACCCCACAGAAACTGTGCTGCCCTAGACACAGCCCACAATAAGAGAAGAGTAGGAGCACTCCATAGAAGAACAACACCAAAGAAAATTAAGTCAGAGAAAGCAGCAGGCTCAGATGAGGTTACAGCAAGTATGATAAAGATGTCATGAGCTAGGGGAGAAATGGCTGCAGAGGGCACTTATAGCAGTATGGAGAGAAAGGTATATTCCAGATGAATGGAGAATAAGCATGCTAGTGCCAGTGTGCAAGAACAAAGGGGACATTCACAACTGTGGGCAGTACACGGGTATCAAACTTCGGTTACATTGCATGAAAGTTCTGGAGAGGGTGACTGATGAACGAATACACTGAGTAGCATTTATTTATTTATTTATTTAAGTTTGATGACCAGGGAAGTCCACTGGGCCAAGAAGAACCCATTTTCAGTGGAGGCCTGGGGAGAAAAGCTCCACAATAATTGCAAGTTACATTTCACATGTTACAAAACGACATAGTTCATACAGCTAATTAAACATTTACAGATAAGCTCCATGATATTTGCAATTGGCTTGTCACAGTGTTACAAAAATGAAAAGACAATAATTCAATACAGAAATTTCAACATTTACAAAGAGTGAATATTTTTGTTATAAACTCAATTGTAGGTGTAATATTTCAAAATATATAGCTACTAGCCATTAGTAGGTTAGGAAAATATTATGCATGGGGAGCGTAATAGTAAATTTGAGATTGGAGAGTATAGTACAATAGATATTAGAGAGAAAATTAGTTTTTAGTAGGGGAGAGATTGTTTTGGGTGGGATGAAGTAATAGTAGAGGTAGCTGGATGAGTCAGTGCAAGGTAGAATGAGGGGTGGGTTAAGTTGGAGCATGGCAAGGGCATTCCCATTTGGAAGAAAGATGAAAGGGTAGCTGAGATTTGAAATGTGTATGGTTAGGTAGGTTACGAAGGTTTGTGGGGAGAGAGTTCCACTGTTTAGCTAATTAATGGGACAGCAGTAGATGGCCAGGAGGTTGTGCAGGTTTGTGGACCTGAAGGAGATTTTTTGGATTTGAGTGAGCGGCTTGGAATGTAAAGTTTTAAGGAAGTAGCGAGAGCTGGGCAGTTGGCAGGTTTAAAGATGAGCTTGTGGGCAATGGTGAGTTGTAGGTAACTGAGATAGTTGGGTAGTTCAAGTCAGTTGAGAGTGAGGAGGGAGTGGCAATGGTAGGATGAGTTTTTTGAATAGGTTGCAAATTTGGAGATCTTGTGGTAGCAGGGCGAACAGAGCGAGTTACATTTTCCGGGAGGAGCAGCAATCGCCAAACAGAAAATAATCATAGAAGGTTAGCAACTACAGAAATAGGGCAGCCTGTCGTTTTGGTTTGAATGTTAACTTTTCTTTGTTTTTATTATTTATGTACCAATGGGGAGATGCAGTTCACTGAGAAGTAGGAAAATAATGTAGTTATGCCAGGGGGGTTAGAAAGGGACATGCAGTAAGTGCACACTACTGAGGGATGCCTGTGGGACAGACAGAAACAGACAGTAGTTAGTCAGAGGATTTTAATCTTTAAAGATGGCACCGCAGCTCAGGGGAGGAATAAGCAAACTCTCAAGAGGAAGAGGGAGGGAATAGACAGGACTGACAGGGCTGGGAACCTTACAATGAGATTACGTTAGGAGACCGAGAGAAGGGGCGGGTGGCTAAGAGCCAAGGCTTGGAGAAAGCTGGTGAGAAAATAGGTTTGACAAGGCTAGGAAACGTACACTAGAATTATGTTAGGAGAACAAGAAAGGGGGGGGGTGGCTATGGACCACGACTTGGAGAAAGCTGTGAGAAAAGAACAAACAAACAATCAACCAGCTAGCCCAGGTCAGTACCTAAAGGTGTCTGTTTATCTGTGTGAATTCAAAAGCAGATTTGGTAGAGCATCAGGGAAGTAGAATATAAAATAAATGTAAAGCTTTGGGAAACTGTATATATTTGTTACAATAAATGGAAGAATAAAATATAAGAATATAAAAGAAATAGTAGACAGTAAGATGGGAGATGAGCAGCTGAGGTTCAGGTCTGGATGCAACACACATTACCCAGTGTTTACAGTGAGAAAGATAAAGGAAAAGAAGCTCGAAATGAGGAAAGAGCCCAAATGGACATCCCCTATACCTGCAGAAAGCATATGACAAGGTCCCAAGAAAGCTCATTTGAGTAAATCTGTGCTGCGATGAAGTCTCAGAAACATTGTTAGAATTAGTGCAAACTTTGTACAAGGACCCAATGACTAAAGTACTGGCAGTGTTCTGTCTCAGAGTGGGGTTCCCAGTAGAGGTAGATGTGTATCAGGGTTCACTTCTTAATACAGTGCTGTTCATATCGGTAATGGACTACATCAGCAAACAGACTGGAGGGGACAGAGCAACAGCGTCTATGTGCAGACAATGTGGCATCACAGGCAGACTGAGCAAGAAATTCAGCAAAGGATATGGGAATGGAATGCAAAAACTGAAGGCACATGGATTGAAACAGAGTACAGATAAAAGACAATTGTAATGGCAGCAAATGAGGGAAATCAGAAGAAGCTGAGAAATGAAACAGAAGAGAAGATAGTGGAACAGGTTAACAGCTTCAAGTAACTGAGAGGGGTGGCTGAGGAGAAAGGAAGTTTGAATGAGGATGTCTACACTAGAATCTTATGGGCTGTAGCCAAATGGCATAGAGTGTCAGGTGTAGTGTATGACAGAAGAATGTGAAAGAAGGTGTACAAAACGGTGGTGTGATCTGAACTGTTCTATGGTTAATAAGCTAGGCAGTAGAGGCAGAGCATAAAGGCAGAGCAGATGAAGAAGCTAGAGGTGATGGAGATGAAGTGCCTGAGATGGGTGGCATTATGAAGCACACTGTGGGATGAATGAAGAAATGAGGACATAAGAGCAGAAGCAAAAGTAGCTCCTATTGCAGAAAAGGTAAAAAAAAAAAGAGAGATTACAGTGGTTTTGGCCTATGTGCAGAAAAGCAGAAGACAATCTGGTAAAGATTTTGGACAGACAGAAGAAGGTAAGAAGAAACAAGTACATACAGCAGCAAAGAGGTGGATGGATTGTGCGAGAGAAAACCTGTGACAGTCAGGCATGAGTGTCAAAGAAGGTAAGAGAGTGGCATCAAATAGAAAGAGGCAACACCCCAGCACCATGTAGAAAGGGGGAAAAAGGGGGGTTGATGATAAGGATTCATTCACTTGTTTGTTTATTTATTTATTTATAGAGGTAACTGAAGTCAATGACCACAAAGACCTTTAGTCATGATTTAGTCGGACTATGAAATGAAAAGAAAAAGCAAAACATGGTTGTTCAAGTTAGTCTTTATCTACATGGCTGTAACTAATTATGTGGCAATGTAGAATTTAAAATGGAATACTTACTATGCTACAACTGCTCATTGCTATTCAAAAACAGCATGCTTATTGGACAGCCTAACCAGCGTACCCATTTTAAATTGAGCGTATACCAACAGAACGATCACTGTGAGATTGGTCTTTCTATTGGAATATGCACCGTAATGCCATTCTTGCAATGTTCTCTATGGAGCAGACCATTAGTTTAAGACTTTTTTTAAAAGCAGTTTAGCTTTCTTTGTCCACACCAATAAGCAGAGAATTCAAACTCCATGGAGCAGTTTACAAAAGTATATATTTACAAAAAAATAAAATAAAAGAAAGAAACTTTCAGGGAACAATACAATCACACACCGTTCTGTGTAGCTGTAAGATGCAGAGCATGTACAGTACATTACCTAAGTGCCCACAGGCTACCAGAATGGAGCAGAAGAGCACAGACTCATAATACAATGACATTATCATGAAAAGGTAGGATTTTTTCTTAATAATACCATTGTATAATAGCAATAATCTTCTCCTATATATATATATATATATATATATATATATATATATATATATATATATATATATATTGCTGGATTTACCCATGGTTGGCTTTGTTTAATCATTTAGGCTTCACCTACATGATCAAATCATGCCAACTGTGGGCAAATAATTTGTTGCACACACACACACACACACACACACACACACACATGTGCGCGCACACACATTCACGTACATGCACACACACAGACAGACACAGTCATGGATTATTGATAGTCACACACACACACGCACACACACACACGTGTGCGCGCACACACATTCACGTACATGCGCACACACAGACAGACACAGTCATGGATTATTGATAAAGTCTCACACACACACACACACACACACACACACACACACACACACACACACACGTGTGCGCGCACACACATTCACGTACATGCACACACACAGACAGACACAGTCATGGATTATTGATAAAGTCACACACACACACACACACACACACACACACACGCGTGTGCGCGCACACACATTCACGTACATGCACACACACAGACAGACACAGTCATGGATTATTGATAAAGTATAAAATTCTAATCCGGCATCAACCAGCATCCAATTAGAGCTGTAATGCATTCATTCCAGCGTGATGTAACATTAGAACATATAATTATAATACTGATAGCTACAGAAAGATATTTGCGTGATACCATATTAACCATTAACTCATCTGACTGAATTATCAGTTATACTTTTAGCAGTACCGTTTATGCAACAGTGTTATTGCATCTACATGTTGTTTTACCAGTCAGCAATGTTTAGAGGATTTTAAATAACATAACATAAAGTAAACAATAACTTGTAGTGTTTGAAAAGTACCTGGAGAAAATGATATGCTGTAAAAGTACATGTCAGTGAATGATGTGAAGTGATATCATGATGCAAATGACTGGGCTCTATCAAAGGTTGTTGAACTAAGTTTTTTGTGTGCCACAGACATCTGCAGTGATTCTGACAAAATAGTTTTAAAATGAATGTACCAGTCTGGAGTTTTGCTTTCAGGATAAGGGGAATCACTTGGAATTAGTAAGTGTCGTACAGTGATATGTTTACATTGGCTGCTGTCATATAACATTGCTATGGCAACAGTTTTTTTTTTTTTGTTTGCCATGTTGGGATTTCTCCATTAGCTGCAGATCATGTGTTTCTCAGTAAGGAATATTTCATGTCTTAAATTAAGGCATAGTTTTGGAAGTGATATTTTTCTGTGTTTTGTTAAGAGACTTCTCACTCGGTAAAGAAGTAATATTGAGTGAGAATTCAATTTACAGTTAATCTGTGTGTTGGTTGAGAAAGAGGATGATCTCCAGCCAGCTTTTACTGGTGCTCAAACACACACGCTATATAACTAGCATTGCCTTTGGTCCTATCATGTACTTACCACTTTTAAATAGCCTAAGTTATTTCTATACCAGAACAAAACAGCCTTATTCTTACTTAGATTAACTTGTGGACTCATTTTTTTTCAATTCAAAGAATACAGTACCAGGTCCTTTGTTAATTTAAAAGTAGTATGTGAGAATGATTAGATAGAAGCCCCTCATGTACTAATACACTAATCTGATATAACTAAAACGTAAGGGAATTTAGAGAGCATGTAAATAGTAAGGGGTCTCTGATAGACGTGATACTCTTTCTCTTCCTGGTATAAACTAGAAAGTTGCAATGATTCCCAGCTTCCTGAAAGCTTTTCTCTAAGTAGCTTGTGAACCATTGCAGTACAAACTGGCTAAGATAATTCAGTACTAGTTGATACACATATATGAGTATCATGTGCTCATTATAGACTATATTAGTAACTATATGATATATAGATACATAGATAGAACAATTGATGTGTGTTATATGTAAATGCATAAAATACAGAATGCACAAATGACTGAATGCACATTTTTTTAATATAATAATGTTGAATTAAAGTTTTATATAGTGTAGATAAGTAGGACTGTGCAGCAAAATGAATGTGTGAGTAAGCATTTGCTACAGGGATAGATTTAGTGTTATTCAAGATTTGTGTTGTGTGTTTTCTGTCCTTTTGTCTTGTCTGCCAGCTTACACATGTGTGTTAATATTGCCCCAACCCTTGCCTCTAACCCTACACATCACGTTACTATAATCCTGTTCCCTGTCAGTAATATTAACGAGACATTGTTTTCTGATTCAGTATTTTTAGCAGTCAGTGTTTTGTGCATTCTGTGTTTTGGTATTTTGAGCATCAGTGTTTTGTGCTTCCTAAAGTTCATAGTTAAATATTATATATACATATATGTATGTATATTTGTGTGCATAGGTTCTTAGATTCATAGATTATTACTAAGCAGGAAGTTTGAACCACCATTTGTAACCTAGTAAGGAACCACAGAAAGGGTCACCAACAGGTTGTCCTTCTTTCCTGTTCAGTCATCAAGACCCAACTTTAACATGTGGGATAACTTTATTCTACAGGTAGTGAAATCTATAGGTAATGACTAATCCCTCCAAGAAGTCCTATTTATGTTAGAGTGCAAGTTGAAAGTTAAGGATCAAATGTTTCTAACATTTCAATTTTTTTTTGAGAAAAGCTAATAAAACATGATCTTTCATAGCCTGAAAGGCAAGCTAGAGCTCGCCACTTAGGAGTTTGTACGAGATAGAAGAAACTGAGTGAAATTTTAATCTATCTGGATAGCCAAGATAAATTATTTTTTAAATGTCTTTGTTAAGAAACATTGAGCTGTTTTCAACCTGAGGGTTTACTACAATACATTCTTTTGGAATGCTATATATCCAGTGACTGGCCTAATAAAGGAGTAATATATGGGGTTTAAGACCACTTTGGATCTTGAGGATATACCTTCAATAATTTACGTGTTATTCAAAAAAAAAAATAGAGCTTGATAGTAAAAGACTACCTTATTTTTAACAAAAAGGCATAGAGCTCTAACAGTTATATCAGCCTTAAATGTGGTTTAGTTTTTCTGGTAATCAGTGGAAAACAACCACCCAAATGTGACTATACTGCATTTATTTTAATTAAGTCTAAGGCCATGATCAGATCACTGGATGCTGACTGTATCTAACACTTCTTGGTGGGAGAATTAGTCATGGAATTCACTTTGCATTCATTGTAAACATCCGTCTTTGCAACAGATAAGTATATGTCATAGTGAAGGGGATCCCAGCATACAGCCCTCTGGGACTGCACTTATGACTAAGTTATTAGTCAAGAAGGTTCTAACACCTCTCAAGTTATGAGTATGAGTGCTGATTTACAATCCATTAGGTAATGCAGGGGTTAATATTTAAGATGACAAGTTTATCAACAAGGCCCGCATGGGGACTTATAGAAAGTGCCTAAACAAAGCCAAAAATAAGTAGCATGGACAGAATGAACCCTAACAATGGCATTAGTCTCACTGTTACATAAGACCATCAAATTAAGCAGGCAAGATCCAACCTTCAAAAAAAATAATATATATGTGTATATATATATATATATATATATATATATATATATATATATATATATATTGTCTGGGATTGTGTTTCTAAATTTCCAGATTTGCTGTTAATGAGATAGATGATATGCTCTATAATGTTATAGATAATATTGGTGAGGCTAATGGAATGAATATTTTTAGAGTTAATGGCAAAAGTGCCCTTGTATAGAGAAAACACAACCATTGCTCTCCAGAGCTCAGGCAATACCCACTGGCAAAGCAGAGATGAAGAAAATTAATGAAGGGTTTGGCAGTAATCTAGTCTGCTAGTGACAAGCCACCCCAGTATATTTTCTTGAACCATGGGGTTTTTATTTTTAGTTTTGGTAGTAGCTTCCAGGATTTAATCTGTATTGATGGTGAAAGGAGGACTGTTAAAAGATTCTGGGAGGGGATATTAGATTGTGAGACAGGAAAAAATTAAACTAAATGCATTACCTAGAACATTTGTTAACATTTCTTATAACAGTAGTGCCATTTCAAGTTCAGTGAAGTATTTGGCATTTTTAATAGTCTTAATATGCTTAAATATGCCTTGTTGTTATCATTCATACAGTTTCCCTCACTTCATATTCAGCCTTAATCTTCTTAATGATGCCTTTAACATGCATACAGTCCTGCCTATTATATTATTTCTTCTGACCGATGGTGGAAAATGTTTAAACTAGCCATATAATGCTCTTCTCGCATTATAACATCTATTTATTATCTGAGTGTTTTGAAATAAGGACTTAAATTTCCCAGTATTACCTATACATAGGTTGTAATGGATGTAAAAGTCATGGGTAAATGCTATGGCTGTAGAGATCAATTCTGGGAACAAGGCACTTTTGAAATTCTTACTTTCCTCTGATATGGTTATAAGGCTACCTTTGCCTTACCTCATTAATGTGGTTGTGTATGTTGGCATTTTGGTACTAATTCAGATGAAAAAGGTAACAGTGATAGGCCAATATGATCAAGAAGGGGTAGTGTTAGAAGATGTGCAGGCAAAGAAAGCATTCAGAAGGACACGTTCTTTTTGTAAGCTGTCCTTCTTGTAAGAAGTTACAGATTTGATATAGGGAGTTAGTAATAATGAAATCTTGGAAGCACAGGGCACTGTTTAGGCTAGTTGTTTAAATACATTTAGTTGATGGATGGATGGATTGATAACTGAAGTCACCCACAGTTGGGGTGCTGGGATTAATAGATACGGAATCCAACTTGTCAAGGTTTCTACTGTGATCCTTAATATTTCATTAAAATGGGATCTATAGATGGCATGGCTGTGGAAAGCAACTTTATCAAGTATAACCAAAATGTCAGAGTGCTCTGGCCCCATGGTTTACAAGGACAACTCCCTGACTCTACACCAAATGACTGTCAAACTAGTGAAATGGACATTGGAGGGGCTGGGCAGTGGAAGACTGAATTGAAAGGTCAATGATGGGTTGCCCACTGGGGAGAGTGGCTGCCTATGTTTAGTGTTCATTACAAGCCTGCAAGTTCACTGCAAGTTCTGTACCACTTGGTCAGGGTGTTGCCTATGCATGGAATTATATATGCAACTACCAAAGGCAGTTACTGAAAAGCTTTTGAAGCTGCCACAGAGCAGTGGGAGGGGGTTAGGGCATATTCCCTATCACAAGGATGATACTACACCAGCGTCTGTAATATCCTTACTGTCCCTGGATGAGGAATGGACTGAACCTGAGGAAGGCTATGAAGGTTATGTTAGACCCAGTAAATAAGAAGAGGAATAGGTGATTACATGAGCATAATATGTAATAAAATAATAAAATAAAAACAAAACAGAACAATAAGGCTGCACCATTATATACTACATGGTGAGCTATTTGTAATCTCTGTATGCCTGTGGTTCAAACATTGTGCCTAAGCAGCCTAGTTCTAAGAGACCTTGCCATAATAATGACAGCAATATTATATTCATAACAAAAATGCAGGACTAGATGCTTATTTTATAATTTGGCATTATACCTTGCACACAGATTAACAGCCAGGTATAGAGTGACTTTGTACTTACTTAGATAAGGAATAAAAATCAACAACCACATAAAAGATACAAACTATCTATGTACCACTGTTCTAATAATTGTCATTCAGTGTGATATGTTTAACTGAAATTAGACTAAAGCTTTTGTAGTCATTTAGTTAATATGGAAAATAGAAAAGTATATATTGTTTGTAATGGTATAAAACATAGATGTGATGAAGCTCTTAGAAGGGCAACAAGTTTTAAACAAGCAGAACCAGCCTGAGTCATGTTTTCTTATTTTATTAAGAATGCAAAGATACATAAGAAGTCTTGAAAATATCTATTTTAATAATTTGTATGCTGATGTCAAGAGTAATCATTCCTGTAAAGTTAGTTTTCTCTGTTTGGGTTTTGTGGGCACACACACACACACACATATATATATATATATATATATATATATATATATATATATATATATATGTATATATATATATATATATATATATATATATGTGGTTCAGTTTTATACAATGCAATTATTTTAATTTTAATTTATATTTAAATTATATTATTATGTTTGTGTTTATGTAATTTAAACACATTTATATTGAATTGTTTACAATATGGTGGTTCTAAACAACATTAATTTGCACTGATTTTAACATGTTTTTATATTCATTCGTGAACCTTATAGGTGAGAGTAGATTGACTAATTTTCTGTTGGTCCAAGAGCATTTTGTTTTTGATTGTGCTTTACTATTTAAATGATATGTGGGCATTTTTATTCTGTATCTGTGAAGTTTTTTCTAACGAAAATGCCAAGGTAATACAAGCAGCATTAATTTTGTGTGTGTAAAACAGACTGAATAAATTTCTTCCAGTGTCTTGGTCTCTTATTTGGTGGCTCTGAGTGAATTGCAGTTTGGTTTACTATTGGCATGCCAAAACCACATTGGTCAACCATTTATAATGTCAACTCTAAATGTGAAATTCGGCATGCCAAAAAGTAAACATATCTGAAAATGAATACATTGGCAACCATGGTTCGATGTATTCGACATAGCAGCAAGTGATGTCATACACCTCCTGCTATGAACATTAACGTACTGTTAGACCTTACATTCAATGGTAAGTTCATTCTACTTTTTTACAGGGGGGTATGCCCCCCTGCACCCCCCATAGCCCCCCATACCCCTGCACATTAAATATACCAACTCCAAGATCACACTTCAGTGAGGAAATGGGGATATTTCCTTGTTTCTCACTTAACCGTGATCCCCCTGAGCAATGTCAAACCCAAATGCTCGACTGACGCTACTTGTTCAGTGTAGTGGAGTCGATTGATTTGGGTTCGACATTCTGCCTACTTGGAAACTGCAAGTTGGCCTTATGCCGGTCAACTGATGCAGTTTCCAAGTTTTAATTGTAAACCTATATATATATATATATATATATGTATATATATATATATATATATATATATATATATATATATATATATATATATATATGTATATATATATATATATATATATATATATATATATATATATATAAAATCTGTGTGTGTGTTTATGTGTGTGTATGTGTGTGTGTGTGTGTGTGTGTGTGGATGTGTGTAAATGAGACAGTGGCACAGCGTAATTAAACATTTAAAAGTGGACCAGACTACAAGAGTTTTAGCTGATATTTTTTTCATTTTGTTATAAGTAGTTGATAAGTTCCTCTTGATCTTTTATTCAAGATATGGCCCTAGGAGAGTTTTCAATACTCTCTGCTATTGTGCAGTAAAGTCACATACATCTGTGTGCTCTAGGATTCAGTGCTGCTGGTTCTCTCATCCGTGCTGTTTATTCTCTCATTCTTACAGTTTTATATTTTTTAGTGTTGTAGTAAAACAGTGATGAATGAAAGTAAACATTGTCTTAGTGCTGTCTTACTCAAAGTAAGGTGAGAGTTTTCATGACATAAGGAAAGAAATAAATGTCAACTGGGAGAAGTTATTAATGATTTTTTGTGCTACTCAGCTTCAGACTTTAAAGGGAAATTATTTAATTTCTGATCAAAAATCCTTGATATGAAGCAATGAATATTTGAATGGCCATTGTTATAAGTCACATTTATGCCTTTTTATTGTACTAATGATGCAAACTTTATGCTTTTTTCATGGATTGCATACAAAATACTTTGCTTATGGATTATTCTACTATTGTTTAAGATTTATCTATCAATATCTGCCTTTAAGAGGAGATAAGTAGAATTCTGTCCAACAAGTACAGCAGCGCAGTGAAATTTTCCACATGCATTTTACTTAAGTATGACTGAAAATGTATGACAGTAGAAACTATATGAACTTCATGACAGTGTTATCTAAGAATAGTTAATCTTCATCCAGAAAAAAAGATATAGCAATGTATACTTTGAGTAAAGCTTTATGGTGGTGTGTGATGGTGAGCATCTGGTGACTAGGTGACCTATGGACACTGGTCCATTGCACACCACAAAAATTACATGCAGCCACCATGTGGGTCCCGTACTCCCCAAAGGCAAAAAGTGGAGTTTAGAGCCTGCAAGTCAAGTAACACACAGAACATGTATTGGTTAAGATGAAATAGATCCTTATAATGATAATCAATTTTTGGTACATGTAATGTCATCTAATTATTGGTGTGGTGAAGGAGACCGAGGGTTGGGAGAAGTACTGAGAATGCCAGGCAGATATAATTTGTCTTAACATGACACACAGCATTGGTTCTAGAGGCAAACTTTTCCATCAGGCTTGAACTTCCTTTCTACAAGAACAAAACTGCACTATGAAATAAATAATTATAATAATGTGACTCACAGAACAGTTTAAACACTTTATTTAAAACTCTCGTGTCTTGTCAAAATGTCTACTAAGAAGTTTATTTATTTGTTTGCATGAGTTATCTGGCAATCACATCTAATCATTTTGCACACAGTAGTCCGGAGTTTTAAATTTAATAAGCACCATGTAGAGGCATGCCACAGCTCAAAGTAAACACCATGGCATGCTAATTACAGCATAAGCAGCTGAATTGAATGCTAATCAAACAATCCAACACAGCTGAGCTATTCAACAAGCTATAAAGCAACTGTGTAGACTCAGTGCTGGTTTTCCCTGTGAAATCCAAACCGCATTTGAATACAGCAATGGGAAGGAGTCTACAAGGACAGAATGTTAGGGGCTGCTGCTGCTTTAATTCATTTGTATGTGCAACAGGCTGAAGTCTATGCTGCTGCTGTCAACAGACCTAGTACAAGAAGGAGAAGAATTTTCAGACTCTGTTTAACTTTTCACAACCTACATTATGTGGAAACTGTAGAGTGTAACAGGGTGGATCAGGACACAATACAGCAACTCTGCAGTCTTTGTTGTCTTCAACTCAGAGCCAGGGCCATACAAGAAGAACCATCTCAATGGAAACAAAGTTATGTGTAGCACTTAGAATCTTACCTACAGGTACCTTTCAGAAACAAAAAGGGGATATGTTTGGGGTGTCACAGGCATCAGCATTCAGGATCCTCCATCATTTACTGAATGCTATGCTCCAACATGCCAGTGACCACATATATTTTCCCCATACACATGAAGAGAGGGCCAGAAATATGTAGGAGTTCTGCAGTGTAGCACACTACCCTGAAGTATTGGGTGCCATAGATTGCACACATATAGAAATTAAGGCACCACACAGGGAACAGGGTAGGCTCTACATAAACAGAAAGGGTACCACTCTGTTAACTGACAATTCTTGTGTAATGCCAAGGGAATTATGTTGATCGTATGTTCTGGCAAACCTGGCAGTTTTCACAACTCACATATTTGGCACACCTCATGACTGTAGCAGATGTTTGCTAGGAGGGATATCCCACATAGTCATTTACTGGTGGATGCAGGTTATGCACTGAAACTATGACTGATAACACCCATAAGAAGTGCACATGCACCCACTGAAGAACAACATAATGAGGCACACACCTAAACCAGAAATATCATAGAGTGTGTGTGCTTGGGCTGCTGAAGTCATGGTTCCATTGCCTAGAGACATCTGGAGGAGCCCTGCAGTACAACCCATGGACATGTATAGAAATATTCATAGTATGTGCCATGATGCACAACATCATCCTGAGAAACAGCGTCAGTAGGATCAGCAAGGGGAAGGAGCACACCTCCCATCACCAATGCCAAGGCTACCACAGCCACAGGCAGAAGATGAGTCAGAGAGGGAACCACCAACTGCTGTGGGTGTAGGCAGACATAGGCATGCTCAATATGCCCTTGCATTGGCTAAGAGACAACTCATAGTACATCCACTTACCACCTAGGAGCCAAAAACCTTCTTCCTATGTGCATACATATAGTAACATTGATGCTAGGCAACTCTCAAAACCTTTACTTCCCCATGTATTGGCTGTGTACTGCTTGCATCAGACAGAGTCAGCTCTGAACTAAAACTGTTGCAAGTGCTGCATTTAGAAAGCAAGTCTTGAACCTGGAGTACATTGTGTAATAGTGTAATAATTTGAATGAGTTGCATATCCTCGCATGTTGTTACTTGGTAGTGTAAGCAAGTAAAATTTGGAAGATTTGTACAGAAATGACCTTTACAACAACAGAGACGTATTTCATGGATATGTGCAGGCTGTATGCTAAAAAAAGGACACTAACAATAGCAACCTATCCTTGTTTGTGCCATAACAGAAATGCAGCTTTGCTCTCCCACCCACAAATGAACAAGCATAGGAAACATTTTGCTAACAAACCATCTCTGAAATACTAAAAGTGCTATCAAATGAACTGTCTCTGAAACATGTCTACAGATTTAATACAGAATATTACATGTGAAGGTATTGCCAATCATGTATACCTGAGAAATTACCTGAGAAACCTGCCCATGCCATCGGTACATGTCTATCTAATGCATACAAATAAAAGTGTAAATGCCTTTGCTAATCAATATATATATATTTATACATATATAAAACACTATTAAGTAGATTATTCATAACTACATGTTAGCATATGCAGTATGTATAGTTTTGTATTTATCTTTGCATTTGTTTTAACAATTGGAGCTTTTTCCTCGGGTCTCCAAAGAAAATGGGCTCCTGGCCAAGTTGGATTAACCTGGTTAAGAAATATCAAATAAATAAATAAAATTTTACTACAAAATGCAGGCATACCTTCTCAAAATCCGTAATCTTCTATGCAGATATATTCCAAAGTAATAACCTCTCTTCTGTGTTCACCACATAAACAAGTCTGCTCACCTTCAGTTTCCCTAGCTAGCTACATGGCTGCTCTTTTGGGTGTTGATTCAAGCCTGTCAGCATGGTGAGGATGTGAATGTGATGTCAACTCATTAGAATTGCTGAATCCCAAATCCTTGGCTCCATGTTGCAGCTGTAAACATGGTGCAGGCACTCCCTCAGTGTTTGTGTTTAATAGACTGCAACTGTGAATGATTACTGGTTGGGAGAAGGTAAACACAACAGCAATGCAGACTGCCCTACATCCAGTGGGTTTGTCAGGTTAGACTTTCATAGTGTTAGATGTACTTTTGTCAAGGCTGGAAATGTAAATAAGCAGCACATAATTCACAGGTTCTGTTCATGAACATCCAGCCTTCCCTTCATTTTGTTGGCAACTGAATATGATATTATTAGCATGTAATATTCTCACACATTTTAAGACCAATGAGTTAGAATGGATTATAGACTGCATGTCTCAGATTACTGGTCAGATAAGAGAAGAATGGCCAACAAACACAGACAGGTAACATGCAGCTGTATATTTGTAAGCAATAGTCATAACTGATTGCGAGGTCACTCACTGCATTTCATCAAAAATAATAAATGTACAAATAAAAGTTGCATGGTGTCCTATTACTGTAGATGATGCAGTAGTTGGTTGTATGCAGAATGATTTCATTTCCTTGCTGCAAAGCTGTTTGCATGGCAAAGAGGGAGAAGGGATCCTTACTGTTGTCTGAAGGTTCAGTGGATTGAGAGATGAAATCCAGACCTCTGTAGAAATACTTCATGTGTACTAAAATGTTGTAGTGTGTATATCATACATTCATTTTCTCATGTTGGCTACTTTTCTCATGATTTTCTTTTTTCTTCTTTAATTTTTTTTTCATTATTTCTTTAATTTTTTTTAGCCAATGTTTGCATGATGAAGCACTTAGTGCAATCACAAGAACATAGGAACAGAAGAAATAAATTGCAGGTTTGGCTCTGGTTATCTCGCAAAGTTTGTGGCAGTGTGCAAACTGGACAACTGGCCCACTCAGGAAGCAGACAGGACCCAGTCAGCCAAAAATAGAAACCAGATATATTCAGGTCATTCTATTGAGCACCTTACAAACCCTCCAGTACACCTCTTTTGAGTGTTTACCTATAAGTCCCAGTAGATGTGGCTTGAGCCTTTAAAAAAATTAAGTCATCACTTTATTGTTCTAACAAGTACTCATTGGCAGGGGTCAAATACAATGTTTTCTATCCTGTATGCTTCAAGATAAAATGTTCTGTTACCTTTTATGTAACATGGTTTTGGAATTATTAATTAAAATAAAAACAAGCAATATTTGACACCTTGTGCACAGTACGAGGTAAATGCAGAAAAGTATGGAAATACACTCAGCTGTAATGAGTTAAGAATGATTATTAAATTATGGAACGTCATGTAACTAGTCCTGCGGCAGCAGGTGTAAGTGTACGGCTGGAGCACAGATGGTTCTGGTTTCTTGTACAAAGTGTACAACTTTTTTTTTGGTGTTGTGACATTGCAGTTGATAACAATGAACTGAAACATGAAAAACTGTTATTTTAGCTTTCCCATGGCAACAGGTATTAGTGTAGGACTGTCATGCACATCATCTTGGGTTCTAATATGGGATATTCCATATGCTTTTAATGTTGTTCCACTCCCATTACATTTACTCCCACTTATAAACCTTTAGGTAGTGGAGCTGTTATTAATTATATGTATGAGGGATGAGACATTGTTGTTAGTTAACAGATTGACCTTCCAATTGGAGTTATTTCATTTATCAGTGTTTAGCACTGCTGCTGTCCACTTACCATTGCGCAAACATGTTGCTCAGGTGTGTGCACTCAGAAAACACAATAAATGGAATTGGTGGGAAAACATCAGTCTTCATTGCTTTTGGTCTGCTGTTAGACATGGATAGCATTAGTGGGGATGGTGCCAGGTTTAGGGCACAGAGGTGGGATGTCCAGGAGTCTAGGATATGCACTAGGCTCCTAGTAAAGCACCATAGCCAAAGGCTTCTGCAGGGGGACTATTCTGTCTCCCAGTAAAAGTCTGCAGCTTGGAATAGTTTAGCCCAGGCTTTATCCAGTGCCACTGGAATCCCACACACTGGAGAGCAATGTAGACATTATTTTAATAACCCACAGAGGAGGAAGAGGGATACTCTCAACTACTGTTTGGAGCAATGTAGGACTGCAGACATCCCACAGCTGTGAAAGTATCAACTAAAGAGAGTACTTGTAAGACTTAGAAAGCTTAATATAGGCAGGACTGGTTTCATAGTTTCATAGTTTCATAGTAGTGTACTAGGCTATCTGCCCGGGGGCATTTATAAGCCTAGCCAACAGTGATGTGGCTTTACGCCACCCCATACTATATAGTTGCGCCTCTCTAGTAGTGACACATGTGGGACCCCATTATTTAGTAAACTATACCTCTGTCTAGTAGTGACACTGAGGTCACTCCCGGGGTAAACTTGCGATCTCCCATCCATGCATCGAGATTTTTCTTGAACAGTGCCAATGAAGGGCTCTGTCTCACATGAACTGGGATTTTGTTCCAGAGTATGGGTAACCTCTGTGTTATGAATCTATCCCTCCAGCATGTCCTATTCATATTTGTGCAGAGGTTGAAATCTTTAGCTCGTGTGGTTCTGGTGGATTTGGATTTTTTGAGATGGAGCATGTCCATCAATTCCTGGTTGGACATGGCCCTGTATGTTAGGCACAAATCACCTCTGAGCAGGCGGTATGCTACTGAATAGAGCTGGAGTTTCTTTAATCTAGCTGGATAAGGCACATGTTTGAGACCTATGATCCTCTTTGTGAGGTACTTCTGGGGTCTTTCCAGTTGTTGCATGTGCCGGGTGAGATACATCCCAAATGGAGCATTATATTCAATCATGGGCCTGACAAGGGAGGAATATAGAGGTACAATGACCTCCTTTGATCTGGATGAGAATCCCTTCATGATGAGATGGGCAAGGTAAAATGTCTTTCTGACCACTTTGGCAACATGGTTGTCAAAGGAGAGGTCACTATCGACTTGAGTCCCCAGGTCTCTGATTACTTCTTCCGTATTCAGTGGGTTATTGTCTACGTGATAATTTGTGGGTACTTTGTTTTTCCCAAAGGGGATGACTATGCATTTTTTGGCGTTAAGTTTGAGGCCATGATTCCGGCACCAGTTGTCCGTTTCAGTGAGACCTTTCTGTAGGATGTGTGTGTCGGCAGGTGAATCAACTATGGCACCCAGTTTGCAGTCATCTGCAAACTTTGTCAGCCATAATCCTTCCATATTTGCTTTCACATCTGAGAAGTAAATGCCGAATAGGAGTGGACCCAAGACTGAGCCCTGTGGGACACCACTTGTGACTGGTTTTGAGTCTGACATGGCTCCAGCAATTTTAACCTTATGGGTTCTGTTTTTAGCCAGTTTGCTACCCATCTTGTGACATATGGATTTACATTTAGGCTGCTGAGCTTGTCAATGATGCCAGAGTGTGGTATCGTGTCAAAGGCCTTAGCCAAGTCCAAATAGGCAGTGTGGACAGCCTTGCCCTCATCGATGGCACTAGTGACTGTCTCAAAGAAGTCAACCAGGTTTAAGAGGCAGGATCTGCCTTTTACAAAACCGAACTGTGTGGGATCAAGGGTCTGCAGATCCCCAATGTCGCCATTTATGAGTTCCATGATGATTCTTTCCATAGCCTTACAGATCAGGCTGGTCAAACTTATGGGGCGGTAGTTACCTGGGTCAGTAGAATTTCCCCCTTTGTGGAGTGGGACCACTGTTGCTGTGCGCCAGTGTTCAGGTACATATCCTGTAGTGAGGCTAAGATTGAATATAGTTCTTAGGGGCGGGTTTAGTTCATCTTGGAGTTCACGTAACACGCAACCGGAGATACCATCGGGTCCCATAGATGCTGTGTTTTTTGCCTTGTTGAGTGCTGATTTCACCTGTGTGTCTGTGATGACAGGTAGGTTACATTCAGCAGGGATAATTACTTCATCTTTAGGGGATGAGGGAGGGGAGAAATTTGCACTGAACCTATCTGCCAGAATGTTGGCAATGTCAGTAGGGTCAGTGAATTTTTTGTCATTGTGTACTAGCTCAGAGCATATCTGAGAATTTCCTCCCAAGGTTCTGACATAATTGAAGAAGGCTTTGTGATTGTCTTTGGTATCCTTGGCAATCTTTTCTCAAAGTTTGCTTTAGATGTTTTTATGAGAGAACGTAGTTTTTTACTTGTGCTGATCAGGGAAGCCTTTCCCTTGTGGGATTTGGCTTTGTCCTGCAGTAGCTTCCTTCTTTTGTTGTACAGTTTGTTTATAGCGGGTCCACCAAACCGGCGTTTTCCCTTGGTGGAGAGGGTCTTGGTTTTAGTTGGGATTGCTTGATCCATGCATTCTTGGAGATGTCCGTAGAAGGCTTTTGTGAAGGATTCAGCATTTTGGGATGTGATTTCCATTAACCCAGTAGGCTTAAAGGATATCATTTCTGACTTGAGGAGCACAAAGTCAGCTTTTGAAAAGTTTTTCACTGTAGTCTTTTGTTCTGGGGGTGGGGGTGGGATATGTACATCCAACGTGATCAGTTTATGGTCAGATCTTACCAGTGAGGAGTTTATATCCGTGCGGAGCATTTGGACCCCATGTTTGTGATAATCAGGTCAAGTATATTATCTCTCCTCGTAGGAGAAGTGACCAGTTGCTCCATAGCATTTGAGTTTATGAATTCCAGGAATCTTTGGGCTAGGGTGTTAGGGCTAGAATAGTGGGCCCAGTCTATGTTGGGGTAGTTGAAGTCACCCAATATGATGGTGTTTGGTGTGACATTCATATCCTCTAGTGTTTTCAGGAATGCTTGATGGGATTCCTGGGATTGGGAGGAGTTCTATAACATGCGACCAGTTGTATGGCAGTTTTGCCTATGGTGAGTAAAACTTGTATGGTTTCTGATGCTTCATGGGTAGCCACCAACCGAGAGGTGTAGGTGTCCTTTATGAAAATGGACACTCCCCTCCCTTTGTGGTTCGGCCTGGAACTTGAGGTCAAACGCATGATATGAGGTATAGCCTGGTAGCTGGAGTGCTCTGAGGAGCCTTAAACCAGGTTTCGGTTACTGCACAGACATCAATGTTCTCCATACTGAGAAGTGCTTCGAGTGCCTGCATCTTGAGATTTAGACTTCTGGCGTTGAGCAGCATTACCCTTAATTTTTTCCATTTTGTTTTTATGGAGGTTGATTTGTCCTTTGAGCATTGCCTAAAAAGGCACTATGGGGGTGGCAAGAGCCTTGGCCAGTATCCGGAAGCCCAGTGGTGACAGGTGCAAGTCATCCCTTGCGAAGCAACGTGGCTTGTCCAGCATATCATCCCAGGCTGACAGACATTGGATCCCCCTAGAATGACACCAGTGATTAAGCCAATTGTTAAAGCTGATCATTTTGTCTTTGTACTGAGGCATCATTCTTGGTGAAGGCAGGATGCTGCTCAGGGTCAGGGTCATACCAGTCTGGGCTACATAATCGGAGAGCTCCTCGATGTCTCTTTTCATGTAGTCCAGGGAGGTACGTCTCAGGTCATTCACACCCGCATGGACAATGACTGAATCATACTTGTACTTGCTTTGGAGCGACCTGAGTGCATGTGTAATGTGGCGGATCCTAGCCCCCGATAGGCAGCTCACCGTTACCCTCTCCTTATTCAGCCTGGTAAGTGGAACATCGGTGTGTCTGACTATAGAGTCACCTATTACTAATGTCTCTGGCATAGTATTTTGCCTTAGGGGCTGTGATTGTGCGACACACCTGTTGCTTGAGGTATGTGTTGTAGGTGTTGCGTTTTGTGGGGTGTATTTCTGGGTGTCTGCTTTGGAGGCCTCTGTTGTTTTGGTAAGTTTTTACAAGAGCCTCCGAGTATGTCTTTGTGTTTTTATGTGTTTGGTTTGCATTAGTGGTGGTTTTATGTGTGACTGGTTTTGCTTTGGGTGTGGGTACCATCTGCTCCTGACTGGTCTTGCCAGTCCTGAGTTGAGAGAGTTCAGCCTCCAGTCTGGCTATATAGTTGCATCTCTCACAAGTATATGTGTTAGTAGGAAGGAGGAGAGGGTTGTCTGTGTACATGAGACAATTGTAACATTGTCTTAAGATTCCCAGATTAACCAGCTGAACAAGAGAGGATGCTAGTGGTCTACCACTCGACATACTAGAATATTATAAGGAGTGTTGTGCCTTTAAGGGAAGTGGGTATTCACAGGGGTAGTGGATGCTTGTGGTGCTTACTTTAGGGTAAGAGTGCTTGGTTTTATTATGAGTGCTTGCTAAGGATAGAAGTTCCGAAAAACAAGTGCTAATATATACAGCTATGCTCTTCTGTTATTTTCTGTTATTTTCCTAGCTGCCAGAGATAGGGAATTCAGTGTCTGGCCTCATGAAACCTGATTGGAGAGACTGAGGGAAGCAAGTAGTATGTATCCAACAGTGAAGAAATGTTATTGTAGCATTAAAGTTAAAGATGGATTTTTGTGGTATTTTATAGAGTTGTATCAAAGTGAGCATGCACATCCCAACTGTAAAAGCAAGTATGCATGCATTAATCTGTAGCACAAACCAGTTATAAGAGTCCAATATAAGACTTCAGTCAGAGGTTCTGGGTTCAAATACCACAATTCACAACTATGCAATGCTGTTATTTTTTTCAAAAATATTTACATTAAATTACAACCTCTATACCAGTGGCACAAATACCCTGCTGTAAACTGGAATCTTTCTAACTGGACCATGCATATGTGCAATATTTGCACATGTCAAGGATTACTTGCAGCAATCTGTAGTGTAGTGAGTATCTGTTAGGTTTAGGGGGTATACTTAAATGTAATACTTAAGATAATAGAGTTGTATAATTGTATTAATGCATTGTATGTCACATATGATGGTACTAATTTTATTTCTTTTTTCTCTCTCACCCAACCCTTATCCCTCTTTTTTATTTTCTTTATTTTTATTTTTCATAATATTTTTTACTTTAGTCTTTTAATTTTATGTTTAAATATATATATATATATATATATATATATATATATAAAATTTTATTTTTATTTTGTGTTATTTTATTTTTAAAAATATATATTTTTTTATTTTATTTTTATTAAGTGTCATCAAAATATGTCCATGTCATCCATGTGTACCACAACACTAAATGCTCCAGAGCACAGCGAAGTAGACCAGCCCCATTGGATCAGCCTGCCCCCGCTCCAACGGCTTCACTACTGATGTCCAGCATATCTGGGAGCTACTCTGGCAGTACTGTCTCTGCTGCCCCTGAAGTACCTGCACCCACAAGCAGTCCTGCCCCCAGAGGCTGGTCTAGTGGTACTGTCTGGGAGCAGTGGTGGAGATGGTGATTTCATCACATGCAGTGAGTTGCCAGGGATGGTGCATAGGGTGGTGCACTGCACCATTGATACAGGACTATGCTGGATGGAGAGGCTGCTCTTCATCATGTTCAGTAGGAAGAGGAGGAGGAGATATCAAGCACTCCAGCCACCTGTGGAATAAGGTGACAGTGATGACAGTCCAATGAGTGAGAACTCAATTCTTACTCTCTCCAAGCTTGGTGGCCATGGGCCTGGGTTATTCCCACCTTCACCCCAATCACTGTGTACCCCACCCTTTTGTATCCATCACCATCCCTGTCCTTTGTCTTGTTTGCCTTGTCTGTCTGCAATTGCTTCCTCATCTACCAAACTTACCTGACCCAGACATACCAACGTCTGTTCCCACACATTCCTCTCTCTCTCTCTTCTTCTTCTTCTTCTTTCAGCTTTTCCCGGTTAGGGGTCGCCACAGTGGATCAGCTATCCACTCATGATTGGCAGTGGAGTTTTATGGCGTAGAGTTGCCAGCCCGGCGCCCAACCTTCCACAGAAGGGACACACATTCACACACTCACACCTAGGGCCAATTTAGAGTGTCCAGTCCACCTGCAGCATGTCTTTGGGATGTGGGAGGAAACTGGAGCACCCATAGGAAACCCACGCAAACACAGAGAGGACATGCAGACTCTGCACAGAAGGCACCCCAGCCGAGGATCGAACTGGAGAACCTCTTGCTGTGAGGCGGCAACACTAACCACTGCACCACCGTGGCCGCCCATTCCTCTCCCTCAAATAAAAAATAAATGGGCACGTCCCCCCCCAAAAAAAATTCATCCCATGCAAAGCTGTCCATTTTGCACATGTGACTTCTTCACACACTTGATTTGGTCCAGCTGGATATACGACATGTTTGCATTGTTGTCACCCCTGTCTCTGGGGGTGACAGTCCAAATTCAGTTAATATTCTGCACATGTTTTCCATTTACACTGATAATAAATGGATAGCTGTGGATGTTCTTCATGTTTCACTGTTGCAGTCATCACATTTGGGTTATCTGCCTGCAGGTAGCCCTCAACTGGCCTGAATACCAGAGTCTTTGGATTTCTTCGTCAGATGCTGTCACTTCTTCCATGACGTCAGGTCGTTAGGGGTATAAAACATGCAGCCAATGCCATTACAGCAGTCTTTCTTGCCGTGCGGTGCCCAAAGCAGAAGCAGTTTGCAAGTGCTGGTCAGCCATCTCCTGAAATTTTCATTTTCGAGTTTCAGACCTGAAGTCTTCAAAAAAGATAAGTACCCCATTGGGGATCCTTTTTCTTGCTCTTTCTGATGTCAGTAAAAGTTAACAATTGTCTTACCTGTGGAAAGCAAATACCTCATAGAGATTTTCATTCTTACTGCATCCCCTGTTTAGGCCCAGACCACAGCATCCCTCGCTGTCAGTTTTGTGCCTTGTTCAATGCCCGAACTATTCGTCATCGGGCTATTTTTGCAGCCAATTACTTTCATACTCAATCTCAGTACTCCAAAATGGCTTTGTTAGGCCATGCAACTACTGATCTTCTGAAAAAAACATAAGGATAAAGACAGAGACAGACCACATAGGTCCAAAACTGCAGACGACACTTTCGTTAAACTAGTCGCCAGTCAGCCGGTACACAGTGAGGAGCTTTCACAGCCCCTGATACCCGCTACTTCAGATTTGCAGGGCTGTACTGAGAACCATTCAGAGTCCGGTATGCAGAGAGATGCTTCTTCAACTATTGAACCTATGAATGTCTCTACCTTGGATGAGTCCAGAGCCACTGTGCAGGCACCGGCTTCTGAGGGTGTATTCAGACCTACAGACATTCATATTAAACTGACGCCATTATTTCCATCCAGAAGTTCTGAATTCCTCAGGCCAAAAACTCACACTACGCCTAGAAAACCGACGACCAAACTGCAGACTCAGGCCCATATGCCTAAAAAACAAATGCTTAGAATGGCTAAAGACCTTATTACCTTAATTAGGGGAAGCTAGCCTTCCCCCTGTAAGAGACCTAGGAGTGATTTTCTTTCTGATTCTTCTGATCAGGAATCTGATATGTCTGCTCAGTCTAATTACCAGGATTTGCCCTTATCTACTTATGAGGATTCTGATGCAGAGGATTCCATTCCCTCTGCTTCCCCTCCTTTCTTTCGGTGAAACCTTGCATACTCTTAGGGAGCATTTCTGCTGGGAAAGCCAGGATTATTTTGAGTCCAAAAGGAGATTTAGGGAATTCTTACTCCTGCCTCAACACAGGCCTTTGGCTATCCCTCCTGTTCTGGACATTGTAGATGATGCTTTCTTGAAATCTAGCCTTACACCAGACACTTTACCTCCAGCTCCCAGAAAACCTGACAGGTACTACAGGGTACCTGACTCTTACAAGGTCCTCTTTAAGAATCCTTCTGCAGATCCAGAGACCATTTCCCAAGGACCAAAAGGCATTAAGGCTACTGCTGCCAAAAATCCTACCCCTTCTGATAGAGATTCTAGAGCCTTGGACAGATGAGGTAAGAAGGTATACACTTCTGCTTCTTTGGCCATTAGGGCTTTAAATTGCCAGTTTCATATGTTAAAGTATCAGCAGCATATTATGGGACTACTTAAATAAAAAATTATGTTGATTCCTGACTGTGCTGAACACAAAGACTTGCAAGATTTAATGCATTCTGCAGAACAAGTTGGTAAACATACTTTGCAATGTGGTTTTGACACTTTAGAAACATCTTGCAGGGCTGCTGTCACTGGGTCTGTACTTAGAAGGCATGCTTGGCTTAAGGGACAAAACTTGCCAGATCATGTTAAAGCTAAATTACTGGATGCTCCCTTAAACCAAGACCGCCTTTTTGACAACAAAGCAGAAGTAGTCCTCAAAAGGATGGAGGAAAAAGCTAAATCTATGCAAACTGTTAAAGATTTCCTACAAGTACTGCCTCCCAGATTCAGTAGGCATTGGCCTTCATAGAACTGGTCCTTTCCAGTCTTTTCCAGGCCTTCTCAGTCCAAACCCAGGAACAGCAGACCGCCAAGGCTACAGTCTCAGGCTATGCACATATCTAAGCAATGGGGGGCTCCCACTTCCAAAGAAGGGAGTAGTAAGCCACCCCGCAATGGAAATGTGGCATAATGACTTAACCTTAACCCTTCCAAGCCCTGCTCAGCTACCTGCTCCCTTAATAGGAAAGCTCGCCCTGCATTCAAAAAACTGGGAACTCATTACCCAGGACAAATGGGTTTTGAACATAGTTTCCCAAGGATACAGATTCCACTTCCACAGACTACCAATCCCAAATGGTTGGCCAGACCTACCCCCAAATCAAGGGGTGGAGGCCCAACAGCAGGTTCTCTCTCTTCTCAGTATCAGGGCTATTCAGCCTGTCCCAACAGAACAAAGGGAACAAGGCTTTTATTCAAGACATTTTCTGGTACCCAGAAAAGACAACTCCCAGCATCCTATCCCTGGACCTCTCTATTCTCTACACCTTTCTGGTGGTTCCAAAATTCAAAATGATAACTCTTCAACAGCTTTTTCCTATGCTAGCCAAGATCTCTAGCTGGCAACCCTAGACTTAAAGGAAGCTTACCTGCCCATCCCAATAAGAGGATCCTGCAGACAATACCTGCGTTTCAGGATGGGCTCCATGCACTTTCAGTTCTCTGCACTTCCTTTATCTACTGTGCCCAGGGTGTTCACAAAGTGTCTAGCTCCAGCCATTACATTTTGCAAGCAGATAAATATTCAAATTTACCTTGGACGATTGTCTGATTCAGGCAGAAAGCCAGGAATTGCTATTACAACACCTGATATTCGTAAAGAAACTTCTAACCTCACTGGGGTACACCATCAATGGAAATAAATCTCACCTAGTACCCTGCCAACAGATTGTATTCCTGGGAGCAAGCTTGAACATACCTTCCCAGATGGCATTCCTCACTCTGGAGAAACAAGTTTATTTGACAACCTAGTTCAAACTATTGGCCTCAAAACCCAAGCTATCTGCAAGAAAAATACTGCAAGCTCTGGGTTTCATGGTCTCTTGCATTCTACTAATTCCATATGCAAGACTGCATATGAGGAATATCCAATGGTATCTAAAAAGCCTATGGTGTCAACATTCTCAGGACCTGGAAACAATGATTCCTATCATTCCTTGTATAAGGACAGAGTTCCTTTGGTGGGCAGAGGCCTGCTACCACAACAAGGGACTCCCTTTCACTCCACACCCTGCCACCCAAACCCTAAGAACAGATGCATCAGACTATGCATGGGAGGCTCACATGGCAGGGCAGTGCATTCAGGGCAAATGGACCCCGAGACAGATGCACCTGCATATCAATCATAAAAGAAATGTTAGCTATACAGAATGCTCTGACAGCCTTCAAAGACCGTACTCTTCCAGGACAACTATTGGTAAAAACAGACAACACCACACTTATGTGATACATAAACAAGCAGGGGGGATCTCAATCGTACCCTCTCTGCAGACTAGCCATGGCACTGTGGAACACAGCCTTGAGCTATCAAGTACACCTACAAGCATAATTCCTGCCAGGCAAACTAAATTCACTGGCAGATGACTTAAGCAGAAATCTCATGGACCCACATGAATGGAAACTAGAACCCAAAATATTCAACCTCTTGAGGAACAAATGGGGGACTCCAGAGATAGACCTGTTTGCCTCCCCTAAAAACTATCAATTGAACAAATTCTGCACAAGAACTCACCACAGTTAAGCTTGGAAAGTGGATGCCCTGTCCTTTACCTGGGAAAGCTCTTATTTTATGCCTTTCCCCTTCTGCTTCTCCTCTCGAAGGATCTACTAAAGTTCAAACAGGACAAGCCGAGGACAATACTGATTGCACCAGTCTGGCCACGCCAGCACTGGTACCCCCTCTTGCGCAGTATGACACTGCTACAACCATGGCACCTGCCTCAGAGCCCTTCCCTACTGTCCCAGCAGGCGGGCCAGATTCTGCACCCTCAGCTTCAAACCCTGAACCTTGCAGCCTGGCTAATTCCTTGAGCTCTCCTCCAGCATTCCTCAGTAAGCGGGTGCTGGATGTCATTCTGGAGGCAAGGAGGTCTAGTACTAGAAAATCCTATGCTAAAAAG
Organism: Protopterus annectens; assembly: GCF_019279795.1. Taxonomy (NCBI): domain Eukaryota; kingdom Metazoa; phylum Chordata; order Ceratodontiformes; family Protopteridae; genus Protopterus; species Protopterus annectens. The sequence continues at coordinate 1,439,525,517 of NC_056737.1, forward strand.
TGGAAAAGATGCTATTCCTGGAGCCAGGCTCAGGGGATGGGTACAACAGTGCCCAGCTTACCTCATATTATAGAGTACTTAACAGAAATGCTTCACAAGGGCCTATCCTTCTCATCAATTAAAATTCATGCATCTGCCATTTCAGCACATTATAATACTGAGCCACCCCTCATCTCTCACCCCTTGCTAAAACAATTCCTTAGAGGGGCCAAAAATTTAAGACCCCCCCCCCCCAGGAGAGCTCCCACTCCAGCCTGGGACCTTAACTTTGTATTGGAAAAGCTCACTCTTCCCCCCTTTGAGCCAGCTGCTACAGCAGAGTTGAAATTCCTTTCTTGGAAAACAACCTTTCTTCTAGCCATCACTTCAGCAAGAAGAGTGTCTGAATTACAGGCCCTCATGGCAGTGGAACCCTTCATTATCTTCCATGCGGACAGGGTTTCCATCACGACTAATCCTTCCTTTATGCCCAAGGTGGTGTCTAGTGTTGCTCTTAATCAGTTCATTCATTTGCCTACTTTTTTCTCTAATCCACAAAACAAAGGGGAATGAATACTGCACTCTCTGGACGTGCACAGACAACTTCGATTCTATTTAGACAGGACTAAGCTTCTCAGAAAATCTGAACAACATCTAGTTGGCTTTGCTGCTAAAAAGGCAGAGGGGAAGGCCATTTCAAAGCAAACCATTTCCAAATGGATAGCCCATTGCATTAATTTCTGCTACAGGCACCACGGAAAACCTACCGCACACGGGATAAGATCACATTCCACCAGGGCTGCATCTACCTCTGCGGCATTTCTCAGAGGAGTCCCTACCAGGGACATCATAGAAGCTGCTACCTGGAGCTCTGTACATACCTTCACCAAGCATTACCACATGCCTATCTTTTCTAAATCCAGAGCTGGATTTGCCACTGCAGTCTTGTAGAGCTTAATAGCTGGCCCTAATGCTCTTTAACTTCCTCCTCCCTTCCTTAGCTTTGGGAATCAATCCAAATGTGATGACTGCAACAGTGAAACACGAAGAACATAGTACAGCTGTGTACACTTACCATAAATGTAGATGTTCAAGTGTATTTACTGTTGCAGTCTTAGTTGCCCTCCCTCCAGCCCCCTGACTTCTCTTGGCTCTACCTTTCCTTCTTGTTTGGTATATTTAATTTTTCTTCTGTATTTGCTTTTTGATGGGGTTGTACCATACCATATAATTGCTTCCTATTGTGGTGGCACCTGACATCTGGGGCAAGAAAAACTGATGTAATGGCGTCGGCTCAGCTACATGTTTTATACCCCTGATGTCCTGACATCATAGAAGAAGTGACAGCATCAGATGCAGAAATCCAAAGACTCTGGTATTCAGGCCATCTGAGGGCTACTTGCAGGCAGATAACCCAAATGTGATGACTGCAGCAGTGAATACACTTAAACATCTACATTTATGGTAAGTGTACACAACTGTACTTTCTTTCCTACCACCCTCCTGCATATTCCTGTCCTGCTTTTACTTTTACTCTAAGTACTGCAACAAGTTAGCAACAACTTAAGACAGGGAGATAATAATAACTTCCTGTTAAGGATAGAATTAAAGTGGATTTTCAGGTTAAGGGCACACTCACCACCAGGCCTCAATAGTAGTATTAATATTAAACCTGTGCTAGATGCAAGATCAATGAAATGACTAGGATAGAAGGTTTCCTTTAATTGATGCATTTTTTAATTGTTGTCTTAATTGATTGATTGATTGATTATGGTCATGTGATTGTATATAAATGTTAGTATCACAGTGTTTTAACTAAGGATCTGAAGAAGCATACTTTAGTTACGTGAAAGCGCTTGTCCATTTTAGACTGAATAAATCTTTTTATTTTTTATAGCCGTGGTGTTCGCTCAGCTTTTTTATACTTACAGATTTTGTTTCTAAACTGTTGGAACATTGGGTGGTGACTGTCGTTTTGTATCTGATACATATACATATATAGATGAATAGATAGATAGATAGATAGATAGATAGATAGATAGATAGATAGATAGATACCACATCCAAGACCAGGGAGGTCATAGCTCTGCTGTACTATACTCTTATCAGACCACTAATTGAGTACAATGCTCCCTCTGTCTGTACCTCACCAGACACTTGCAGCAATTGGAGAAAACACAGAAGTTTGTGAATGGGAGAATCCAGGGCCTCTAAACATGACATACATGGAAAAAACTGAAAGACCTGTCACTGTACTCAGTATCATGCAGGCTGCTGAGAGGTGACCTATGCCTGGCCTGCAGAGCAGTCTTAGACCCTGCCCTACCAGAAATTCTGGACATCTGCAAATCAAATGGGACAAAAATGTCTTTCTCCAGGGTTTTCAATCTAGCATGTGACATAAACAGAACATGCTGGGGTGACAAATGCAGTCCCAAGCAACTTATGCTCCTCTGTAATAGGCTCTCACTGCATACGAAGCAGTGCTTCTCAATGACCCTGTTCAAGCACAACCTTGACAACTGGTTGGGTGATTGTAAAGTCACCTCTGGGGTGGCACCTGTGTCCCTCATGGACAGAGGTATTTGGTGCTGCTCACAAAATTGCTCTGTTAACAATGACCATCTAACTATGGTCAGTAAGGGTACTTGTGTTTTTTACACAGCTAGGGTTGTAAGCACCCTAGGGCCATTAGGCTAGTGGCCTCCTATGAAGTTATGAACTTATGCAGGCCTCCCAACATCTTCTCTTCCTGTATGTGTGTGTCTTGACCTAACAGAAGTATGCATCCTACAGTTACTGTTCCAATGTCATGGACTGACAGTATTTTTATACTTGCACATGCCTGCACATCCATGTAATGCAGACCTTCCAACATTTTGTCTCCCATGTGGCCTTCTGATGTCATCTACTATAAGCTGACCTGCAGTCTTGTAAAAGGTACACTTGTGCCATGGTGCTTGCATAAAGTACTGTTCTGTAGTCTGTGTACTTAGATAAGGACTCTGTTCTCACTACAGTCAGCTGTGTGTGTGTGTGTGTGTGTGTGTGTGTGTGTGTGTGTGTGTGTGTGTGTGTGTGTATGAACCCTCTTGCTTGACATTATTGAGACCATTTTACACTGGCATATGGGACACTGTTATTACAATATTCTCCTCAACAGACATTCCGACATTACTAGTGTCATCAGCTATAACATGTTGTCTGAGACACTCCAAATCAAACTTGTGCTGTGGCACTTGCCTAAAGTATTGAGTTGAGTGCTGTAGTCTGTGTACTTAGGTAGGTAGTGGTTCTGTTCTCAATGCAGTCAACTGGGTGTGTGCATGTGCTCTTGCTTGACATTACAGAGAGCCTTTTACATCAGCATGTGGGACACTGTTATTACCATATTCTCCTTGAGACACTGCTGATGTCATCAGTTACGTCAGTTTTGTGGATATGCACTATTCCTACCAGGGCACGGTCAGGGACTGTCCCAGAGACCAGGCAGAAGTCACCTCCTTCTGAACAATACAGATTGCAGTGACATAGCTTTCAATCTATCCATAAACATCATGGCATGGTTTGTAGGCCCTGTGTTTTCTTGATGAGAAAGCCCTGTGGTCTGTTCAGCTGCTGCATGCATGTCTGCTGAGGTACATGCAAAAGACAACATTATACTCTATTAGTATTCTGATGAAGTGTGAGTACAGTGCTGCCATACAATCCTAAAATCTGAATATGATGGCATGATGTATGATGTGCACAACACAGGCTTTCAATGTCAGTGCAGACACTTGCTGGTCAAAGGTCAGATTGCTATCTACATGCATTTCCAGTGCCTGCATCACTGGGTTTCAGCATAGCAGGACTCTTGTCAATGTTGTAATTAATGTGGATTTCCACCTTTCAGAAGGACAACCTGAAGACACACTTCTGCATTTATTTGTAGATTGTGTTTATTTCTCACCAATTATTTGTCTATGTTATCTCCTCCTGTAGTATATCATCATTGGTGGACTCAGTGATTGCACTCAATATGCAATAATCTGCAAACATGGTAAGCCAGAGGCCATATACTTTAGCCTGAACTGCCAAGATGTAGAATCCGAACAAAAAAGGACCAAGCAGAGATCCCTGGGGTTTGCCAGTGATTAATGCTCTACTGGTATAGGCTGATTCAATAATTTTCATAGTATGTGTTCTGTTGGTGGGGCAATTGGTTACCCATCTAGTGATGTAAGGGTTACTCCCCAACTGAGAGAGTTTCTCAATGATACCTGGATGGAGGATTGTGTCAAAACCCTAGGCCAGATCACAATAGGCAGTATGCACTGTCTTATCTTCATCCAGGCCTATCACATAGAATCAATGGACTGTGACCACATCACAGATCATCTATGGCATGAATCAGCACTTACACATTCCTGATACGGTTGAATACACACTTCAAAACACCCTCCACACAGGCTGTGTTCCCGTAGAAGGGTGTACATCAACATAAATCCATGTGAGTTGGAGGGATAGCACCTGATGCATGCATGTATACTGACATTTCTGACTGTCTTCACTTATGAGGTAGACAAACATGTCATCATAGACTTCTACATGGACACTAGTAATATTCAGGCTGTTTGCAACAGATTTGTGTCAGTTGTTAATGATACATCATTCTTGTTGCATCTGATAGATGTCCTCAAAGAGGTCATCAAGGGCATGCATGATGACAAAAGTATCATCTTCTGGAACTTGACCAGATGAAGGCATTTGACACAAAGCCACACTGAAGCATTCAATCTACACTGTCATATGTGGCCATAAACAGCTATATCACCAAGTGAGTAGACCAGTGTATCACATACGTGGCATCTCACTATGTTGAAATGTGTGAAGTGACCTATATCACAGGTCCACTGATCAGGTCCATACAGCATGGCTTTCTGCTAGGCTCTTTCCTGTCCATTACTTAAGTGACGGACATCAAAGATGACATACACATCCTGTGTCCAAACAGTTGCCTGAAGGGCTACAGATTGTAGGCAATTATTGACTCCGACTGTGAAATTGGTATAATACAGAAAGTATCAACATGTACCAAAGATTGCTGCCACAGCCATGACAATACCTGCAATGACAAGAAATCATGGGGATATTTGTTAGGTCAAGAAAACTAACACACAACCCAAGTATAATGTGGATATCACACCCTATAATCAGACCACTAGATATATGACCTGTGTCCTGTGGTACATGGTATGTGGAACATCCGCCAGTTTGTGCCTACAGTGGTGACTACTCCCTTGTTTGTAACACAGATAGTGAGTACATGAAGGACATCCACATCAGAGGCCATAATACCTTCATAGTTCCCAGACTTCATCACACTAATAACTGAGTAAAATGCACCCTTCTTCCCTACACATCATCCAGTGATGTGTAACTGAAGTGTACCACCTTTGTCATTGTGCACTGTCATACAGCTTATTGACCATATCTAGATATTCTTTTTTTGTGGAATATACACGACTGTCTGATGGTATGGAACACCAATCAAGTTGTTACACCAGGTGCATATGGTTTTGCTGATGCGCACACTACATACATAATGTAGTTGTATGACAACATTAATGGCATGGATATCATTTTTGACAGTGTGGATTGTGCCATATGCATAGATAGATAGATAGATAGATAGATAGATAGATAGATAGATAGATAGATAGGTAGATATAGATATGCGATGCACACCAGTCAACTAGCCTGTTTTGCTCATAATGTCTCATGCAAGTATAGCAGTTTCCCTCCTAACACCTTCAGTAGATGTTATAGTGCCAGGACAGTATGCATGGTTTCCATCATAGAGTGAATGTGTCATAATAGTTGTTCAAGTGTGTGTGTGCAGACTCATCTCTTATCACTGTAAATTGCATATGTTATGTCAGAGGCATGGGATTACTGGTGGTATTATTCTGATATTTTCCATGATTGTGGTTGATTCTTTTAATATTTTAATGTTGGCCATGAGCCTCTACCTGTGTCCCACTTGCTGGAGACCTCTGCTGAGATTAGACTCATATTCAGGCATATCAGTTTGCACAGCTTCACAATATGCACCCTAACCCAGTTGTATGTAATATCCTCGATAGATATCCTCTGCATTGTTCATGTAAGGATGCTGATCTCACACGGACATCCTCCCCATTGTTATGTCAACTTGTGTGACAGTCACATAAAACACATTTACTGTACAGTACGTACTGTACCATACAGTTATGTGACTGGTGTTGATGCTACAACCATCTTCCTTTGACATGCCCTCATCTGCTGTTCATTAGGTTGTTTTGCCTGTCCTCTTTACCTGTGTTCATTCCTACAAATCTTCTGTGAGTCCCTATTCAATGCACACACTTCCCCTGAGTGTTCATATTACATGGCAGTCCATGTACCATAACAGATCATTTACACAGCTTCAGTACAGAATGCTAGGAATGGGATATCACAATACTCTACACTGTATGTATACTGTCCTGCACTGTGTTTGGACCATATATTCTGCATTCATACCTCTCAACTGTCCAGATATTCCTAGGCTGTCCAGGTGTTTTCCTTATCAAGTTTGTGGCTTTCTGCCATATCAATGGGATGAACTCTGTACTGATGTGACTCCTTATTACATACATCTCTGTTAGTACCTCTCAAATATCCTGATTTTTGTCTCATATTTTTTATCTTTTCCTCATAAAATATTGTTTTTCTGGCAAATCATTGGCATGTCATTGCAGATTGAAGTCAGAGACTAAGAACAGACATTTGGGTTTCAAACTTCATGATTTTCAGAAAATTCATGCTACTGCAAAACCTATTATTCTGCCAACTTTCTACATTTGTAAGAGCAATATTAAAATCTGTCCCTTTTTTGTGGGCCTTTGCCCTCCCATTATTTATGGCTTTGTCCAGATTTCTTGCCTAAGAGGTTGAGAGGTATGTTTGAATTTCTTTCTACCGCATTTCTGTGTGACATCTGTGTCAAATATGTTTGTATTTCTGGTCATTTGCCCCCACCTTATGTTTTCCTTTGTGCAGATGTGTAAAACGAACAGAGTGAGAGCTGTCTGTGAAGCCGTGGTAATCATTGTTGCATTCTATGGAAAACTGCGGACCATAGGTGCTATTCTTTAAATAGTATTGCTATCCATGTACTCTTACATGGATTTCTGGCCAGCAACACTGTTGCCAGTCACAAAACATAGCTTAGATGCACCACATGGCAAGAATATGCATTCCATGGTACTGCGCACTGAAGCTTGCCAAGCACCACTGTCCAAATGTGTAAACTTCGCTCAGAGCCTACATGGAGTTTATTGAATCCCGGGGATTGATTCTATAAGAAGGCTGTTTTTCAATTGTCAGAAGTGTGGACCAAAGGATATTCCCTGAACATAGGAAATGTGAGAGAAAAACACACACTTATATAAGAAAAAAGGAAGAGAAACAATCAAAAAGAACAAAATTTCAGCAAGGTCCTCCAATCAAGATGTTGCTTGGGCAACTTCAATCAAAAAGTACAAATTTTCAGCAATGTCCTGCAATTAAGATGTTGATTGGGCAACTCAGGCTTTCAGTTGCGAAATTTAGGTATTTAAATTGTAGCAACCAGTCTGAGAATTTACTATACTTGCATTAAAAAAAATTCCATTTCAGTCAGACTGGGATCTGGTGGATTGTGAGTCAGGTGACATGCTGGACTGGGATTGATTAAAATGGATTAAACTCTGCACTGAATATTAGCTTTTGGGAAATGAAATGTTATTTAATTGCTCAGGAAGAAGCCAAAGCTTTTGTAGGAAGATGAGCAGCACCAGGCAGATATAGCTGGTATTACCTTTACACACATCATTTGTTCTAAAACCAGAATTTTATCCTGCTTGGACTCCTTCCTACTCTGAAGATGCCCCTTTGGAAGTGGCCTCAGGTGAGTGTGCAGACTCACTTACCAGCCTCTGACTGGGTTTTAAGCAACTGAAGTTTCTGGCAGTAGACAAGAATGTCACTTCCGTGCTGCTACGAGTTAGAGAAAGGAAAACCCTTGTCTTTTTCTTCATGCATTTTCAGCTGACAGCTATTTCAAGTTGTGGTCAACAGGATGCCGCCTACTGACTCTGTAATTCTACCAGGATAAGACACTGTGATGGTTATGAAATGGGAAGCACAGTTAGCCTGAGCTTTGCTGGAGTGCTGACTTGTTAAGAGACCTGTGTGCTAGTCATAATGTGTGGCATGTTTGAACACAAATTATCAGCACCATCATCAACTGATATTTTCACATTTTCTCATGGGGTTGGGATGTTGTGTCACCTGTCACCATCCCTCACTGCTCAATGCCACTCTCCTACCTTCAGCGACACTTATGACTGACTGGCATAGATATTCTGTTACACAATCTATCCACTTCTTTGCTGAACATCCTCATTCCTTCTTGCCTTTTTCTTGTCTGTCATAAATTGTTTACACCAGATTGTCATTTGCTTTTCTGTACCTGTGACCAAACCACCATAATTTGTTCTATTTGACCTTCTCTGCAATTAGAGCTACTTGGGCTTCTGCTCTGATGTCCTCATTTTATGGTCTGTCCCACAGTGTGCATCCTACCACCCATCTCAGGCACTTCATCTCCATTACCTCTAGCTTCCTCAAGTGTTCTACCATTATTGCCCAGATTTCTGTACCATACAGTAGTACTGGTCGCACCACTGTTTTGTGCATCTTCCTTTTCAGCTTTTTTGGCATTCGTCTGTCATAAACTACACCTTACACTCTATGCCACTTAGTTGCAGCCCCTCTGATTCTAGGTTTGACCTCCTCATTCAGACTTCCCTTCTCCTCAGCCACCCCTCCCAGATACGTGAAGCTGTTAACATGTTCCACTATGTTCTCTTCTATCTCAAATTTCAGCTTCTTCTGATTTCCTGCATTTGCTGTCATTGCAACTGTCTTATCTGTTCTCAGTTTCATCCCAAATGCCTTTAGTTTTGCATTTCATTCACCTATTCTGTGTTGAAATTCTTGTTCAGAGTCTGCCTGTAATGCTACATTGTCTGCATGAAGCAACTTTGTTGATCTTTCTCCTTTGACCTGTTTGTTAATGTCCATCACCAGTATGAACAGCAGTGGGCTCAGAGTTGAACACTGATGCACGCCCAGTTCCACTGGTAACCCCTCTGTGAGACTGAACACTGTTCATATATGAGTCACGGGGTCCTTGTACATAGCTTGCACTAATTTTACCAAAGTTTTGGGGACTTCAAACCACTGCACAACTGCCCAAATCAGCTTTATGGGGACCTTATCATATGCTTTCTCCACGTCAAGGAATGACAAGTTGGACTCTTTCCTTATCTCTAGCTTCTTCTCAAGTATCTGGAGACTACAAACATTGGGTAAGTTGTACTGCATCCTGATCTGAATCCAAACTGCTCATCTCCCAACTTACTTTCTACTGCTCTGCATATTGCTTTATCAGTCACCCTCTTCAGAACTTTCATGCAGTGTGGTAGGAGTTTACTACCTCTGTGTTGCCCACAGTTGCGAACATCCCCTTTATTCTTGAACACTGGCACTAGTATGCTTATTCTCCAGTCATCTGGGATACATCTTTCTTTCTGTACTTCTATGAGTGCCCTTAGCAGTCATTTCTCCCCTATCTTGCCCAGTATCTTGATCATATCTGCTGTGACCTCATCTGAGCCTGCTACTTTCTCTAACTTCATTTTCCTTAGTTCAGTTCTTGTTTCTTATAGGGTGGGCTTCTCCTCTTTTTTTCTCATTGTAGACTGTGTCTGGGGCAGTACAGCTTCTGTTTTTTTTTTTTTTTTTAAATTTAGAAAGTGCTGGAAGTATTTCTTCCATATGACATTGATGTCCAGTGTACTGGTGAGCAGGTTGTTATTGGCATGCCTTATGAAGGGTGTCTGACTGTCTTCTTTATCTTTCTGTCTTTACCTTGCAACCTTCTAGAGAAACTTTGTGCTATTCACTGACTCACTTTTCACAAATTGTTAGAGTGCATATGATGCCTTGTTCTTTGCTTTGTAACTCCTCTCTTAAATTCTTTGTTAGCCAAAAAGAATTCCGTTCTATCCTAGTCTATCTTTTCTATGTCCCACATTTTCCTGCACTCCTTCTGTCTTTTGATGACTTCCTGGAGTGCTGCATTCCACCACCAGCTTCCTGTATGCACTATATTTCTATTCATGGCTCAGACCCATATCTGTTTTTTAGCCGTTAAACATGCTGTTTTGAGGCACTGCAATTCTACTTCAGTTCCATCTATTACCTCTTCTTCTTGAGATGTTAGACCCCTGAGTAATTTCTTGAACTGCTGCACATTCTCTCCTGTCAACTTTTGTTGACCTTAGATTAGAGCCTTCCCTGACCACTGCTTGCAGCTGATTGTCCAACCAGTGGTGTATGCTCTGGGCCAACTGTTTCACTTCAGATGACTTTGCAATCAATGATTGTACCCCAGTACCCTTTACTAACTAGGAGAAAGTCTACCTAAGTTGCATGTGGGCCACTTTTGTTTGTGATCTTGTGACTATCTCTCTTCCTGAATCGTGTGTTGGCTACCATCAAGCTGTTTGCCCAACAGAAGAAGAGAATGACCTGCCCTTCCTTATTTCTCTTGCACCACCCATTTGACCCCAGGCAGACCTCATATCCTGTTCTTTCTGTCCTGATTCGTGCATTAAGGTCATCCATTGTCAACACCAATTCTTGTTATCCTGCTCTGTCTAGCAGTTCCTGCAACTGCTGTCTGAATCCACTCTTTTCCTCGCTGTCACAACCCTGCTGTGGGGTATAAGCTGAGATTATGAATACTGCCTTATCATTACACTGGAGTCTGATTTTCATGAGTGTGTCACTAATTCTGATGACATCCCTCTTCTGAAGCTTGTCCTTCACCCACACCATTTCTACCCTGTGCTCCTCCTGAGATGAAGACTCTGGATCCCAAGCCAAATGGCTTTGCTGCAGTGCCCTTCCATCTTGTCTCCTGGACAAATAGGATAGCCAGCCTCCTCCTTACCATCATGTCATCCTCTTCCAAGCCTAGTCCTGTCAATAAACATACATTGAATGCTTGAAAATAAGGCAGCTCACAACTGCATATGATACAGAGTACATTAAGTAAAGGGTCAATGATCGTTTTTGTATTTGTCAATGACCGTCACTGTATTTGTCAATGACCATCTTTGTATTTGTCTCATCATACTTGAAACCAAATGTTTTGAAGTCTCAGTTCAGGAGTGTTTCTGATCTACCTGTCTACCTGACTGAAACAGACTGAGAGGCAGTTAGCTAGAACTGGAAAATGCAAATGAGTTGTAAGGGTATATTGGACATGACTGGAAGATTCTTTTATGTAGGGTGAAGTCAGATCTAAGCAAATAAGTAAATAGGTAGGTAATTTAATACATAAATAAAGTCACTTCACTGGCAGAATTTATTCCAAGTACTCTAAGGAGGATGTTATGTTTTTTCGACTCCATTTAAACCCATAGTAGTTGAGGTTACAGTGATGAAAATTGCTGACAAATTGGAGAGACTTTATTACTCTAGATTACAGATAAATTAAACTCTTGAACCTTGTGGACATGCTGTCTTTTTTGAGGAGGCTGCACCAGAAGTCACTTGATAGACTTTGTCCATTTATTTAGGTGAGGTCACTGTGTCAGCTAAACAGTTCTCCAGAAGTAAAGTGACAGGAGTGGATGAAAATCCATCTAAAAATGCTAATGCTATTGAATTTTGTTGGGGTGTAATGTTGAGAACAACTTTCCATGTTGTACGGATGAGTGTTACATATCTCTGGATTTGCATAATAGTGTGATGATCCCGTGTTGAAAGTAGAGGTAAAAGGATCATATAATTCATAGTTATATACCAGGAATGTAGTTCAAAAGACTTTTGTGAAGCCTCACCAGCTAAACCAAAAAATAATTCCATGAGTTATGTTCCTCAGACAAAAAGTGGCATTCTGCATACCCTAGGGGTGAATATATCACTGATCATCCAATAATGAAAAGTAGTTTTTGAACAGTGTTCCACTTGAACAGGGAAAATACGTATCTGCCTCACTGGTAAATCCTATACCATGATGTTGGAAAAGAGATTTCCTCTGATTAATGAACAGCTCTTTGAGGAAGATAAATGCAGATTTCATTCTGTTCTTGAAACAGTAGCTTAACTCTTTGTGATTTCCTAGATGTTAGAAGAGTCATGGCAGTTTGTCTGTCTAGTTTGCATGAGCTTTGTGGCATGGAAAAGGCATATGACTGAGAACCCAGGGATATCAATCCAGCAATACTAGAGCAATATAGGTGTCCAGGGATTCTGTGTTCTGTATTCATTTACTCTGTTTGTGGAGTGACAATTGTGCCTGCATTCTTTTATAATAACTCAGACAAATATGGAACTCTACCTCTTTGTTCATGATTTTCTTTTTTTGCCTACCCTGTATGGCATTTTGTTTTCCATTCCTCTCTTTCCTGTCCAGTAGGACACTGACTACTAAGAATCTGTTCCCATTGCTCCAGTTTATCCATTGTATAAATTCCTATGATTCAGACTGCTTAAAGGGGTGGTTTGTTAAGGGAATGTAGTTAAGAGCAGAGCAAACAGAAGTACAAATATGCTCTCCAGATCAGTAAGCCATCCACTCTACACACTAACTGGGCAGAGATGGTGATAGCATGTGTGTGGCCTCATTTGACAGTTAGCCCCTCCCTTCAGTGCCAACTTCTTAATAAGAAACTGCCATGGAATTATGGTCCCAGCCTCTTAAACAGGGGCAGGACTAATCTCAGGTAGACAACCCTTCCTGTCAGAGTGAACAAGCTGGCATAAAGCCATTCCTTTTTGCCCTCATTACTCAGCTCCTCCAGTGCTTTAGACAGCAGTCAAACTCTAATCCTCTAAGTAGCAGTCATATCCATAATTTTTTTCCAGAAATTCATGGCACATTTGAGATTTGGATAGTTTTTCTTGTGGGGATGTGAAGGATGTTTCAGTGACAACGATCTCCTGCAGGCACTGAGGCAGGTTGATTTTCATTGGGAAGCACTGAGGGTGAAAATCAGTACCAAAAACTTAGGTGGCATTTTCTCTCCTTGAAAAAAAACAGTGGGTTGTTTTCTGCTTTCTGCTAGTAAGATTGAAATAATTACCCAATGGCTTGTAGTGAGTCTAGGGGAGATAAGGCGATTAGCCACAAGATGGTTGTAGAGGGTGGTGTCACTGCATAGTTGTTGAACTGATCTGTGGTGGTAAGTGGGAGGAGGGAATTTTGTTTAAAGTCTTAATTTACTTATCAGTACATGACTCTATCTGCAGCTAGAATCATGGTTTTTAGGTGGTGACTAAATGCATTAAATTGCAGATACACATGGAAGGCATTAGGCTACTCAGGGCTGCTTGAATCTATGAAGAGTGAGCGAAGCATAATAAAGGGTCTATATTATATCAGCGAACACTTAAAAAAGTGAACGCTGATTGATCGACCTAATTTAAGTGAAAGCTTACAATCTCGAACTGTCAGATCAGCGATTTTTTTCCCAGGGAAAAAAAATCGCTGATCCAAAACACATACACACAACACAAGCACACCAAACAAACAGAAATCCACACACATACACCTAAAATCTGATACCTAACCATACACTAAACTATGCACACACCACTAACTACCCACTTACCTTAACCCAAACCCTAACCCTAAGGTCTGTCACTATCGCACACTCACCTCACCTGCTCCCTAACCCTAACTCACTTAAATCCACCTAACCCTCATGTCCACTCAATCGCACACACACCTAACACAAGCCCTAACCCTAACTCACCTAAATCACCCTAACAATCACATCCACACAATCGCACACTTACCTGAATCCGACCGGTAACTTTCCACCAAAACACTAAAAATATCGAAGCAACATTAACGGACAACCAAATTCTTTCCCTAGGAAAAAATTCGAGTTTCTGCTGCTTCGATATTTTCCACTTTCGAACAATTAATGTCGATCAATCAGCGTTCGCTGATCTAATATAGACCCCATAAGAAGTATCCTGGAGTAGACTTTGTGCTTCCCCATTTTGATATGTTATTTTAGATGGTCTGCACACCTAGTGATGATACCTCCTAGTCCATCTCATGGGAGATTCCAGGGAATATCGACAATTCGCTTGGGGGCATTATATTTCTCCATTTTCCTGTACATGCCAGTGGATTCCACATAAAGGCTTGCATACTGGGCTGCAAATTATTAAAGGGAGATCTCATCTGTACACTCTGTGAAAATAGGACAACTGGTTTAGAAAATTACTTTCCATGTTAAACTCTAAGCATTGCCATAAAAAAAAATCATATAACTGCAAATTAATAAACAGATAATAAAAATAGGTTATTTCATAAACTAGCTAATTTCTAAGAACATAAAAACCTGATTACACATTCCCAAGAGTTATTTAAGAAATACATGCAAAATGATTACCTTGTACTCAAAGTATGGAGGTGAGAAGTTTAGAATTCAGCCTGCACAATTTGGTCCATTAGAAATCACAGGATATAAAGCAAAGGATCACGGGTCACCCTACAAAAAATGGCACCTTAAATGTTCATGACACTCAGAATTTCAACACTTTGTATCCTTTAACACAGTGATGTACAAGGTAGTTAATAATCAGCCTTTGCTCCAAGTAAAACCCACAACAGTAAAGCACAATGCAACAGTCATCATAAATCCTAATATATAAGTGCACAGGATGCACATTATAGAATACATACTGTGATTGTAACTATAGAGGGCCATCACTAGAAAGTTGGTAAAAAGAACTGCCAGCATTATTCAGAAACTTTCTGAACCATAAGTTCATTACCTGCACTTTGACAGCAGTACTTATTAGTACCTCATGTTGGCTTCACACTCCGTTACTGGACTCACACATCTGTTAATAAACTTTGAACAATAATATGTCAAAAGTCTACAGTTCTGACACATTAGATGCATATATACAGTTATGCAGACATCACATGCACATCATGATGTTGCTCCAACTGCTTCTCTCCAGCTGTAGTCGCTTCACTTTCCAGATGATCTAATAATAGCAGTCTGTGTGTTCTTTAGTCTGTCTTTCCACAGGACTTGATCTACCATTTTGCCAGATTTGGATAGCACAGTGGTGCAGCAATTTGTGTTGTCGCCTCACAGCAAGAGGTTATCTGGTTCGATTCTCCACTGGGGTGCCTTCTGTGCAGAATCTGCATGTCCTCCCTGTGTTTGTGTGTGTTTCCTCTGGGTGCTCCAGTTCCCCCCCACATTACAAAGATATGCAGGCTACCACTGAAAATTGGCTTGTTCCAAGTTGGACTTTCCCAGTAAACAAATGTTAAATAAACATTGTGCAGCTGAGAAGAGCAGACACAGTCTGTGTGAGCTCAAACATGCGTTAGCTTGAAAATAGAATTCCCACTAATCAAACCTGTTTTTACCCTCCAGGAGGCAGGGGATACATCCTGCTATTTGGTTCTGGAGAGGCTTAGGATTGTGCCTTGTATACTCTATGATACTGTGATACAATTATACTCACAGAAAATATCTCACCATTATCAAAAACATACTTATGACATCCAGAAAGAATAACAATATGTAATCCTTGTTAGCATAGTTGATAGATAAGTATTGGCTTTCTTAGTATAATAACAGAGTTAATTTCATGTAAACAGTTTGATGATTATGTTCAGTACAGCTGCAAAAAAAAAGCAATCCTTAACTATGAATTGCCAAATATATACATGAGCATCACATGTGAAGTATACGTGTACTGCTATCATAGTTTACAAAAAATGAATCCTCTTGTCTTGCTTATTTACTGATTCTAATTGTAGTACTGAACATTAAGGAATCTATACAAAAAAAATAAAAAAGACAAAGGTAACATTACAGTCATACTTAGTAAAGTCAAATCTGGAAGAAATATAGTACAATATACTTCTATTACATAATCATCTTATCTGTAGTGTTTCTACACCATATAAAGTTTTCCGTTAGAATTAAATTGAATGCTAATATCACTTCATGTGATGTCTGGAATTATGACTGACATATCATTACCCTTGAAAACTTCTCTCCCATAGCCAGGTAGATTTTGCAGTTAGCTATAAGATCAAGTATGTTATTAAATAACTAATTTTCCTCTAAACAGCTTACATGTTGGTTAAAAGTAGTTAGATAAAACCATTTAAAATTGTTGATGCCAGCAAAACAACAGAAACAGGCTGAAGCAATCTATGTAGCAATGGGGTCACAATGAGATGAGATGAGAAAAACAGTAAAACAAGATGAGGAAAGGGTCACGTTAGAGCTTATGCAAATGGAAAGAAACAAGATGTGATTTCCATAAGTGAAAGTGTATCAAAGAAAAACAATTATAAAGGCAATGCTGCTTATCTGGTCCTTTAAATTGTTCATAGGGAGAATGGATCATTAATTTCTAAAGTAGTCCATATAAACAAAGTGCAGAAAAAATAAACAAATTAATTTACAGAGTTTGAAAATTGTAGTCAGACTAAGAAGAATATATGCTAGCTGGAAATCCTTAATATATCTAAACAGCATAGGTATAAAGAAGTCCATGTGCTTATCCTATCCCTAATAGTTAGTTGCCTTGTGTAGAACATTGTGAACTTTAATATTATAACTATTGCTTCATTATAAATGACTATCATAAAATGTTTAGAATGTGATAAGGAATGTATTCCATCTATGTCATTACCCCCCCATGCCTGCCCTATCCATAATGGACAGAATATTGTGAAGAGCTATCAGATTATTGGTAATGGTGTACATAAGCATATGTCATAAACACAATGGTGTATGTCTGAAGAGTAATTTATTTATTGTGTGCTGTAGAATATGCTAGAATGTAACATATAAAATGGCATATATACTATGGTTTTATTCTGTTTAGATTTTTTTTTTCTATTTATAGTAAGTGGTCATGTCTGGAGATGAAGCTAGAACATCGGATGCCTAGGGCAGTTCTATGGACTAGTACTCTATGCAATCCCATGCTGAGGACAAAAAAGTCTTCCACTCTGAAATGTAACTGTATCAAGGTTATTCTAAAGTATAGCAAGTTATTTGTTATAGTTACTAACACATTGTGCTTCATGAATACAATGGGGTACTGGCTTTCATTAATGAAGCTGCTATGTCACCCATGGCTTCTTAATTTAATGTTGGTACTGCACTCACACCTCATAGGGAATTACTTTGTGCTCCCATAACAGCTTGCAACAGAACAGCATCATGTTTTGCCCTACCCTATTTATGGCTCTGGCCATGACATCCAAAATGTTCACTTCCTAGAGAAAGTGGCTATATGTGGGCAGTAAAAATACATTTTGAAAATGGTGTGCAATTAAAAAAATCATGCCTATGGTCCTGATAGCTTGTAAAGCCTTGTTATTTGCAGAAAAGCAAAATAATTCCTTATGAAGTAGTTCTAGTTATTTTTAATTTTTGCAAGATCCTGTGCACAGACTAGAAATAATTTAAGTGGAGATCCACATGCAGTTGCAGTGTACAGACAGATGTCTAAAACCAAAGAGTTCAGTAGTTCTGGTAAAAGAGTCATTAAAAAAAATAGACACAATCTTGATGTGCTCCATTGAGTTTATTATTTTGTATTTTAAAGATGAAGACAAAATATAAATGAATCATTCTACCATAAGATAGCCAGATTTGCCACTAACCTGCCACACACAATCCATCAATGTTTTGCTCCGAAACAACACAAATGGCTAGAGCTGCCCAAACTGCTAACCCTAAACCAAATTACCATAGCCCATACCATAGTTTACCTACTTGACAAATGTCTATCCCTGCAGGACCTAGTACAAATCCACCTCAATAGCAGGACTCTATGATCCTCAAAAAAATTACTATTTGAAGCTACAAAATCCAACAACAGCTTTAGAGACTTACTATATTCTAACTACATAACGAAATCAAGGAACTCCACCCCCCCGAAACATGCTAACTACGGCAAACCTAGAGCACTTAAAAAAACTGCTGAAGTCCCACTTAAATGACAACTGGTTATGCTCCTGCTCCTCACCAGGCTGAACCCATTACTCCCCTCATCACTCCCCTCTCTTCCTATTCTCCACTTTCGCTATATCTCTGTGTGTTCTAAATACTTTACTTACTCCCATCCTCACCCTCTCTCCCCCTACTCTCCACTTTCACTATATCTCTATTTGCTTACTGATCCTAAGTAATATAACAACATTAAGCATAGCAATTTACAGTACCAAACAGGCCTCTCTGAGACACTACTCCATTGTATACTAAGGTATTGTATCTCTGAGACACTACTCCATTGTATACTAAGGTATTGTATCTCTGAGAAACTACTCCATTGTATACTAAGGTATTGTATCTCTGAGATACTACTCCTTTGTATATTAAGGTACTGTATCTCTGAGACACTACTCCATTGTATATTAAGGTATTGTATCTCTGAGACACTACTCCATTGTATATTAAGGTATTGTATCTCTGAGACCCTACTCCATTGTATATTAAGGTATTGTATCTCTGAGACACTACTCCATTGTATACTAAGGTATTGTATCTCTGAGACAGTACTCCATTGTATATTAAGGTTTTGTATCTCTGAGACACTACTGCATTGTATACTAAGGTATTGTATCTCTCGGACACTACTCCATTGTATACTAAGGTATTGTATCTCTGAGACACTACTCCATTGTATACTAAGGTATTGTATCTCTGAGACAGTACTCCATTGTATATTAAAGTATTATATCTCTGAGACAGTACTCCATTGTATATTAAGGTATTGTATCTCTGAGACACTACTCCATTGTATATTAAGGTATTGTATCTCAGAGACACTACTCCATTGCAGGGGCGACTCATGCTATAGGACTACAGGATTGCAGCCCCCCATGTCCTGCAGCCCCCCACCTGTACAATAAACTTGAAAAATAAAATAAAAAAAAAAATTCACGGACTCCACGCATGCGTGCATGGTTCCTGAGAACTCCATGCATGCATGCGTGCTCATTCCAGAGCTCCAGATTGCTCTGTTAGGCAATCCAGATAGGAAAGGCAGGAAACTCCGCTCTTACAGCCCAGAGGTCGGTGCGGTGATGACCCACAGACTGAAAGGTCACCGGACTGCAGGAAAGAGGCACCAGCCTACTACTCTGGTGGGACTAGCCATCTCTCACGGGAGACCCACGAATGGGCAGCCATATTGTGTGTGTGTGTGTAATTCCCCAGGTGCTACATGGGGGTGGGTAGAGAATAAAGCTTCAACCCCGTACCTTGAGCCCAGGTCGCAGGAGCCTGAATTCCCTACCCACCACCATTTGTAAAAACATTGCAGATTTTTCCCTCATACTTGTTCTATTCTTCATAAAATCTGTGGTTTCTGTATTTGTGTCCTTGCAAAGCTAGTAGTGTATTGGTGCAGTGGTAGCATTGTTGCTTGACAGCTACAGGTTCTCTGGTTTGATTCTTGGCTGGGGTGCCTTACCTTTTCTGTGGAGTGTGTATGCCCTCCCTGTGTTTGTTTCCTCTAGTGTCCTCCCATCTTACAAAGACATGTCTGTTTGGAGTGTTTCTCCCTGGGCCTTTGCTAAAAATTAGCTTTTGTTCCAAGTCAGACGTTCCTGGTTAATAAATGTTAAAAATGACACGCATTTGAATATCAGACTTCATATTCTTCAGAAAGTGCATGGTATCGCAAAAGCTTTTATACTAGCAATTTTCTAAGTGTATAAGATGGATATTTGAAATTTATCCCTATTTTTGGGATTGTATTCCCCTGTTATTGGCTTCATCCAGATTTTTTGTGCTAAGGTTGAGAGCTATGGTAATACTTTAATTCATTGAATTTGTTTGGGGGCTATATTCCCCCATTACTGGCTTTGTCCAGGTGTTTTTTTTGCTAAGAGATTGAGAGCTATGGTGAAAACTGAATTCACTGAATGCCTGGGGACTGGATTCACCCATTATTGGCTTTGTTCAGGTGTTTTGTGCTACGAAGTTGACAGCTGTGCTATGGTGAGATCTGAATTCACTAAATGGTAGCCATTTAAGTTTCCGTCTTCCTCTTTCACAAAACAGCTGATTTGGCATAGTGGTATGTTGTTCTGACTGTTTTGCACAGGGTCCTGGGTTTAAGGCTTGGCAGTGAAATGTATGGTGGTAACACAGCATTTCATTCTAGCAACTTTCCAACATTATACAAGCAATGTTTAAATGTGTCCCTGGTTTTTGGGCTTTTGTCCCCCCCACAATAAACTTTGGCTTTTTCCAGATTTCTTTGTGCTGCAAAGTTCAGAGATACAGCTGAGTGAGTAGATTTTACAAGAAGCTGAGAGCTGCAGGGCAGCAAAAGTTTAGTACTGCTCATGCTAAGTCTGCTTGCCTTGTTAATAGCACAACAGGTAGTATACTTGCTTTTGATGCAGAAAGCTGTGGGTTCTACTCCCACAGTAGATAGATGCATTGCTGATAATGTACTTTGCAAAGGGGGTGGATGCTGTACTTCTTTTTGACGAAGATACCTAGTAACTATGAACCTGTTATCAGTTTGCCATCCATTCCCTATTGCAATACTGCTAGCTTATCATTGTTTTAGTGTAAGATAGGCAGTTTATTCCTCAAGGGTAACGGGCACTTTATTTGTAGATGAAACAATGAAATACAAAGTTGTTTGCTAGCAGCAGCCTCTTCATTAGTTACTGATCTCTTTAATGTGGAATTATTTAGATGACTTTTACTTCAGAGATTGTGCATATGTACTGATACTGGTGGACTGTAAAAGTTTGAGTAGATTTTTATGATGGAAATGTTCTGAAATGGGCAGTTTTGTCATTAGTGGTACATGCATTTTGTTTCATTGTTTACTGGAAAAATTTCAAAACAAATTTAAAACACCCTCTAAAACTGTACTGTATTGTACAAGGAATATAATTTAATACAATCAGGAAGGTGTATGAAAGAGCATGTGTATGTTTCGTGTGCAAGGGGCCTGTGATTTGAAAACAGTCCAAACCCAAAGTTAATATGCCACTGGCAAAATGTATTTTCTTTGAAAGTAGGTTTCAATGCTGTTTCAGTGAATGTGAGTTTTCAAGGGCAGAGAAGTTTTAATGCTAAGTCTGTTTTCATTGTGAGACTGCATTGCTTTGTTTAGCAGATATGATATCTATTAGTGTTTGCGCTGTAAAATGCAAAAGAAAACTTTCAAATGAAGTCCAAATCATCGCAGAAGTAAAGCAGTATGCACATTAGTGTTTATGGTTTTTGTTTTTCGGCTTTTCCCGGTTAGTGTTTATGGTAAATGGGGTGAAATAGCCAAGTAATGGTTCATTGGAATGGCTGTCGGGGGGGGGGGGGCTCCATTCAACCATGATTTTGTGAGGGGGGGAAGGGCAGCAAACTCAGACAGCCCCAGCTGAACTATACCTCTAAACTGTCCAGATTTGTGCAGAATGAAGAGATTTTTGCTTCTTATTTTTGGTTTGTTCCTCATAAAATTTGTGGTTTTCTGTCAAATCATTTAGGAATGAAGTCACTAAATAATGACAGACACTGAGTTTCAGACTTCATAACCTTTCAGGAAAAATGCATGCTAAAGCAAGACCTGTTATTCTATTAACTGTCTCAGTTTATACAAGAGCAATTTTTAGTACTGTTTATATGTTCCCCTAATATATTTGGCCTTATCCAGATTTCCTGCATTAACAGGTTGAGAGGTACGTGCAAATAAATTGATTTATAGAATTAGGCATATCCAAACCTCTCAACTGTACCTCATTTTGGCTCAAAATGTTGCTCTTCCACTAATAATCTCTCTGCAAAATGGCAATTTTGGAAGAAAACATGGAGGGTTTACAATTAATAAATAACTGTAATAATCAGTTATAGATTGCTTTTATTTCAGAAATGCATATAGATTCTTTTATTTTGTCAGCTGCTCAAGTTAGCAGTACTAATATTAAAAAGTATCCCTTCTTTGCAGGTTCCCAGCTGTACTGTGTGGCTATTTTATATTTTTGAATCACATTTTTGGTCCATTTTTCATAAAATTCTGTTTTTTGGCAAATTAGTGGCAAATCATTAAAGACTGAAGTTAGAAAATAATGACAGACATTTCAGTGTCAGATTTCATACCCTTCAGAAAATTCATACTAATGCAAGACCTACTATTCTATTATCTTTCTAAGTTTATAAGAGCAATATTTAAAAATTGTCCTTATTTTTGGGCCTTTGTCCCACTTCTATGTATGACTTTGTCCAGATTTCTTGCTCTGAGGTTGGGAGGTATGACAAATGTGTCAGGGCCATGGCAGTCAGCCAGAGACATTTGAAATTGTGACATACTTGTTGCACCCCACTCCCCTATGTAGTGACTCTGGATGTGTCCAAGCAAGGCAAGGAACAGTTATGCAGTGTAAATGTGCAGACTATCCCCTCATCCTAGGTAGACACAAGTACTACAATGGCTTTTCATCTGTCCTTGATTTTGTAGAATGTTCTCGTATCTGTCATATTTTTATACTGTTGATTTATGCTTATTATTCAGAAAGTGCCTGTTGCTCTGTGTTTAAATAGCAATGTTTTAACGACCATCTGGTAAGCTTGTCTGAGATTGTAAGATGCAAGTAAGTTTTAATAAGCATACTGTTAACAAATTGCCAACATTGAAAGCCTTTCTGTTGTTGCCATGCAGAGAATACTTACATAACTAGATAACATATAAGCCTTGGGTATTGAAATGCATATGACAGATGTTGCTGTGTCTTTCGGCTTTTCCCGGTTAGGGGTCGCCACAGCAGAACTCCGGTCCACTAATGATTGGTAGTTGATTTTTACGTACCGAGTTACCAGCCCTGATGCACAACCTTCAACAAAGGAATGCCCATTCATGCATGGCTCCACGCAGAAGACGCTCTAGCTGAGAATCGAACCAGACAGCGTCTTACTGTGAGGCGACAACGCTACTGCAGCACCACCACCGCGGATTGAAATGCATATGACAGTATTTGTAATAAAGGACAGGATTACATTATTTTAAGAGCTCATTACAGGCTTTACCTGCAAACTAAACAGAACGCCAATCTATCATGTGTGGTCCATATCCTGTGCAGTAATCCTTTAAGCAATGTATGTTGAGCTTGTTTCCTGTTTGCTTTTCAGTTTTTACTTTGATCATGTTTTCCCCATGAAACAAGTAGATAGTTGTTGTCAGGCAGCAGGTCTTTTTTGGATAAGAAACATTTTTACAAGTGGGGATATCACAGAGATTGCTACTTTCAGCATGATACTTGGTGCTTTAATAAAGCTGAATATAGATTATAATTAGAACTGCAGTGCAAGGAGAAGTGGTTTGAGTTGAGTGCTGCTTGTTTTTTTATACTTGATTTTAACTGGCATTCCAGTAATGTATTTAAAAAGTAATTTATTTTTTCATGCCTCATGACCTTTATGTTTCCATCTAGATATAAAGTAAGCTGCTATGCAGCCAATGGATTGAAATATTGTTTTTCTTCTACACTTTCCATTTTTTTTTGATTGGACTTTCATAATGATGGTTTGGCACCCAGGGCAGCGTATTTAATTAAAGTTACAGTTTTTGTGGTTTTGATCATAGGTCCTCCCCTTTCTAGTTGGCCACACCCATTCCCATTGACCCCACCCATTCAGCTGTCTCCTGCAGCAAGGGTTGCCACCTTTTCAAATGGGCAAAGTGGGACATTTTTGGTACAAACATCAGATTTCACAGGCAGACACATACCCACGGGTCAGTACAAAAGCTAGAACTTAAATTTCTTGCCTAAATAAAAACTTATTCTTGTAGCATTTTAGTTGCTTATTCTGTTTCTTATAACATTTAGGTATTTTAGATACAGAATAACTGTTTTATGCAACTATTACATAAAATATAGGAAATAATTTTGTCCTAAAATCTCAGGACATTTGCCATTTTTACAATTTCTTGTCAGGACACAACTGCCCAAAGAGGGACTGTCCCTCGCAAAGTGGGACAGGTGGTAACCCTGCCTGCAGCCCACCTTTGATTTGAAGTCACCAGCTGCCACTGCTCCATTGTATATTAAGGTATTGTATCTCTGAGACACTACTCCATTGTATATTAAGGTTTTGTATCTCTCAGACACTACTCCATTGTATATTAAGGTATTGTATCTCTGAGACACTAATCCATTGTATATTAAGGTATTGTATCTCTGAGACACTACTCCATTGTGTATTAAGATATTGTATCTCTGAGACACTACTCCATTGTATATTAAGGTATTGTATCTCTGAGACACTACTCCATTGTATATTAAGGTATTGTATCTCTGAGACACTACTCCATTGTATATTAAGGTATTGTATCTCTGAGACACTACTCCATTGTATATTAAGGTATTGTATCTCTGAGACACTACTCCATTGCATATTAAGGTATTGTATCTCTGAGACACTACTCCATTGTATATTAAGGTATTGTATCTCTGAGACACTACTCCACTAAATGATTTCTTGTTACTAAGTGTAACTGCCAAAATGTGCATTACTAAGTGGTCCTGGTAGCTTTATTACTAACTTGAGCTGTGATAATATGTGTTACTATGTGATTTAATACTATCATTTCTCTGACTGCTTCACTATTGTTTAAAATACTGATTATGTTCATAGGTTCATAGGTTCGCACTAGGCTATTGGCCCTAGGTCCTATACAAGCCTAGCCATAATAATTCCCTGGATATTTCTTCCCACAATATTTACTTCCGTGAACCCCTGTCTAGCAGGATGACTGACGTGATCCCCAGGGTAAATTTCTAATCTCCCATCCAATCGTCAAGGTTCCTTTTGAAGAAGGTCAAGGAGGCGCTCTGCTTGACATGTATGGGCAGTCTATTCCAGAGTATGGGAAGTCTCTGGGTCAGGAACCTATCCCTCCAGCATGTTTTGCTCATTGCGATGACAAGGTTTAATTCCCTGGAGTGTGTGGCTCCGAGGGATTGGGATTTCTTTAAGTGGAGCATGTCCAACAGCTCAGGGTTTGACATGGCCTTGTTAGTTAAGCAGAGATCGCCTCTGAGTAGACGATATGCCACAGAGTTTAGCTGGAGTTTTTCTAGATGTTATTATGTTGTAATTATGTGGAGCTTTTCTCCTCAGGCCTCCACTGAAAATGGGCAAACTTGCCCAGTCGGACTTCCAGAGTAAACAAATGTTAAATAAATAAAAATAAACTTATACAACTAAACATCAAGGGAAATACTATAGAAGGGGGATATCTTTCTATGTATCCTCTCCCTCTTTCTATATATATATATATATATATATATATATATATATATATATATATATATATATATATATATATATATATATATATATATATATATATATATATATATATATATATATACAAACATGCCTACATTTTGAACTTAAGTCAACACAAACATGAAGCATAAATCTTTAAGGTATGAAGACTTAAGTGTGTCAGAAAAATATCTATAAACTGAAGAATGCTATTTCATTCAATTTTTGTTCAGATATTTGGTTGCTGCTGTAAACCTCCTTGATTCATTTTTTTCTCCAACAGCGACAAACCCATGGTCCACTCATTTGACATAGGAAGATAGTTTATATTTAATTGTAGTTATGTCATACTTGGTGGGGATCCGAATTTTCTGTTCAAGCCCTTGTATTCCTATCTGTGATTATGATAGATGGATTTTGTCCCTGTTTTGTGGCACTATGTGTCACTGCAAGATGAATTATAGTCCTTCTCCTGGGAAAACTCTTCTTTCTGAGGTTGGCAAGCAAGCAAGCATTAGATGTTTTTTCCCATTTACCATGTACAACTTAATTAGTAGCTGAAATCAAGACATCTGGAGCAAAGAAACAACTTTATCCCTGTAAGACATAAAGTTGTTTGGGAGAAATATTATTATACCAAACGTCTATTATCTGATAAATCATAAGAAGGAAATCAAAACATGTAAAAAGAAGATGGTTAATTTATCATTTACCAAATTTGAGCTGAAATATTCCAAGTTCCTTAGCACACTATAAAAAGAGGTGGGCAAATGGACATCAGTATATTTTTCATCACAGTAGAAGAAATCGTCATCAGTCCCCTTTTCTCTATTTTATGTGAGGTTATAGTGTTATAACAAGAATAAACCACCAGTACGAAAGTTAATCCAGTGGAAATCCAGACAGCAAAGAGAACAAAGAACCACTGGAACACACAAACTGCAAGCCTAGACCAAGACACTTTAATGATGTTATGTTAGCTGTTAACACCTCTCCTGTTCAGCCCCATTTGGCTACCTTTTTCAACACTCCTACTCAAATGTCACGTCTTCTCCCATGCAGTCCATTTTTCTCTTGGCTGAGTGTCCTATTATCTTTTACTGAATTACTTTGTCTTTCCTGCATCTGACTGAAGCACTGTAGTCTATTTTCCTTGGCTTCCTCTACAATCGGGCTACTTTGGCTTCCACTCTGATGCCTTCAGTTCTTCCCCTGTCTCACAGTCATGCAGTAGCCCTATTACTTTTGTCAGATAACTGCAGCACTTCTGATTCTAGCTTCAACCTCCTTATTCAGCCTTCCCTTCTTCTCAGCAACACATGAGATAATTGAAGCTGTTAACCTGTTCTCCCATTCTCTCTTTCTCTACTATCTCAGTTTTCATCTTCTTTTGATTTCTTCCACTTGCTACCATGATCACTCTTTTGTGTCTTCTCAATTTTGTTCCCTAAGCCTTTAGTTTTACATTCCAGTCCAATATTATTTGCTGAATTTCTGTCTCAATCCACTTTAATGCCTCACTGTCTTTATACAGCACGCTTTGTTGAAAGTCTCCTCTGATCTTTTGCTGGTATAGCCAGTCACCAAGAATGAAAAAGGGTGAGCTAAGAGCTCAACCCTTATGCACACCCACTCCAAGATCACCCACTCCAAGATCAATCAGTTTGTATATAGTTCAGACAGGTATCACTGGGCCCTTGTACATTATCTGCACTAATTCTAGCAATGTTTCTGGAACTCCAGGATATAAACCAGCACAAGTTGCTTAAATTGGCTTTCGTGGGATTTTTTACTGGACATTCTGCTTCACAAGTGCTTTTAGGCCTAAGATTACACAAACAAATAAACAACAGTTACCTGTCTGGCAAGTGGTGCATATATATGGGAACACTTTATAACCCTGAAATTCTGAAATATCAGATTTCAGAATCCCGAGATTATAAAGCCAAAAGCTCAAAATTCCAAAACCTCAGAAGTGCGAATTTCAAAATCCATAAGTCCAGAGATGTTGAAGTAGCACTTCTGCTGTTGCAGTTTGTGAATGGATAGCTGGAAGTTCGGATTAGTATTTATGTGTAAGGGTTTTGGTTAGGGGCTTTAGTATGTGTCAGTGTGTCTTGTTACTGTCATGTGTGTGTGTGTGAGGGGAATGTAGTTTATATGGTCATGTTTTCATGTGTTTATCTGTATAGTGCGACCTTGGAGTTAGTATATTTAAGTAGGTGGGGTGTGGGGTGCACAGCCTCTCACATGGGGGGTGCAGGGGGGCTTGCCCCCCTGCTTGTATGTAGTGTAGGTTTGTGTGTTTGTGTGTGGGAGGAAGATGTGTGTATTTGTGTGGTGTATGGTTAGTATAGGATTCGCGATTTTGAAATTCGCACTTCTGGGGTTTCGGGATTTTAAAGTTTTGGCTTTATGATCTTGAGATGCTGAAAGTCAGTATTTCAGGATTTGGGGATTATAAAGTGAACCTATTTATATATGGATCTAGGACTATTGCACGAAACCACGTTTCCACGAAATGTAAACGACCGAACACACTTTAGTGAAAGTGCTTTTCACCGAAAAAGCAGTTTTACTAAAGTGTGCAAAAAAAAAAGATAAAACAACAAAATTAAAAAAAAAAACAAAACAAAAAAAAAAAAACAATACTCACATTTGCTTAGGAGGGCAAGCCCCTCTGCACATCCCCCTACTTTTATATTCTCACTCCGACATTGCACTACAGTGGGAAAAATGGAATATTCCCTTATCCCCACTGTGCTACAATTTCAGTAACAGCCATTTCCCCACACTTTTATCTTTTTTTAGCACACTTTCACAAAAGTGCTTTTTCAGTGAAAAGCACTTTTGCAAAAATGTGCTCAGCCGTATTACTTTCGGTGAAACGGTCGTGATATATATATATATATATATATATATATATATATATATATATATATATATGTAGGGAGGTGCATGTGTATCTGTCTGTTTGTCTGTCTATCTATCTATGCACATATTTATTTTTTATCCTGGGAGACAATCAGAGAAGGTATTGAGGATCGCAATCATTAAGTAAGAGTGGAGGAACCTGCCTTGGATGAAAGCAACTTGTCCGTTCATTTTAAAGTCTGACTTAAAATTAGTGTACATTTATTGAAAATAAGGAGAAATATTTTCTCCTCAGCTACTGATTATGTGAAATAAAGTCAGAACTGTTACATTTTTTTTGTGCACAAGTGAGAGTGACATTTTGAAGCATTTACATTGGTTTCCAGTTTATGTATAAAATATTTTTCATATTGAACTTGTCATTACATAACTGCTACAGTAGGCAAAATGGTAGATTCTCTTTAACTAAAAGCAAGAATCAGCTTAGACTACTTTATGATGTATTTACAAATATTTACATTATGAAACAAATCAGAGATGACGTGTCATGCTATCTATCCTATAGTAACAAAGACGTTCCAATATTTATTTTTTTAACAGGCAAGGTGTAATTTTGACATAGCTTTTTCAAACAATATCCACAGTATGTCCTTTGTTAGTACAGGCATTCTGCCTAATATAAGACTGTATTATTACCACGTTCGTTAAATATCAGAGTCATTCCAGGATACTTTGAGTATATTGCTTGGTTATTTTGTATTGGCCTAACTTTTAATTGCAGTTAGAAAAAAAAAAACATACGCAATACATTTCAAAGAAACAAATGAATATTAATTACATCTCACATGAAAAATAGTAAGGCTTTTAACAGATGCCAGCAAGTCCTCCTTATGTGTGAACTATATTAAACAAACTTTCACATTTAAGTAATGGGTATTTTGTTATACAATTTTGCCTATTTTTGCTGCACATACTGATTTGAAATAATTTATTATTTTTAACAAAATATGTATACAGAATATTGTTTCAAATATTTTAAATTTGTCGTCTTTTTAAGCAATTTGCAGCACTTGTGGCTAAAATATATATCTTTAGAAGAGAAAACTAGTAGAACATCAGGACATTACTTTGGGATAGATGGAATGGTATAAGAACAAGTAAAGTTGGAGCAATCTATAAAGATGTATGGACAGCTAGTCCTAATGTTTTCAGGTGTGTGATGAAAAACTGGAAAATGTACACTGGTCTGCTGTTCAATGGGAACCGTTTTGGCGATTTATTATTTGTTAACTGGAAAAGTCCAACTAGGACAGAGCCTATTTTCAGCAGAGGCCAGGGGAGAAACACCCAAAACACACATTTTTGGAATGTGGGAGGAAACCCACGTGAATTCATGGAGGACATGCAGACTCCACACAGAAGGTATCTCAGCCGAGAATCAAACCAAAGAATTTCTTGCTGGGAGGTGACAACATTAACTGCTGCACCACTGTGCTGTAAATGAGCTTATAAGGTGGCCTAAGTACTATGGGCAGCAGTTAAGGATTTTGCATAGGTCCTACTTCACATCAAGTAGGCATCAGAGATCAGGCCTGTCCCAGTCTGGTGTTGAAGATGCACCCAGATGAGTACAGAAAATCTTTATATCTTCTTGAGTTGCCTTGTATTTACAGTTTATTGGGATTTTTAACCAAAAGGAAAATTGGGCAGTGTCTTTTGTTTGCTTATACAACTGGATGTGATTTTTAGATTGCTGGTACTGTACCTTGAGCAAAGCCAAACATTCTCAAACTTTGAAGAGTATATGGTTCTAGCATAAATGTCAAAGGATTAGGTGAAAATGAATGGAAATCCATTCATAAACCAGAAAGACTGTTAAAAGTCTCTTGTATCAGTACTTATGTAATATCATGTACTCTCTTAAGACAGCAGATATATTCAATAACCTTCGCAAGAATGGAAATGCTTCTTACTGTAAATCACAGTGTCTAGAATAAATGGTTCCTCCTGTTCTTGTTCAGAATTTTATTCAATTTGCTGTGACCTGTATATTTTTTATACAGTTTGTAAATAGTTTTAGCTTATACATTTAATTGTTGTGTCATTGTGTTTATCAGTATTAGTAATGTTACTTTTGTTGTTTTTTTTTTTTCATTTTTCGTTGTGTATTCCATTGCTTTTCATTTGAAAAGCAAATGACATTTAGTTAAAATATATGTCTAGTGACAGATTTTAAAACATATTTTATAAATATTTAAAGTACTTGACAAATGTCAAATTTAAAACAAAATAAACTCGTTACAGTGTATTCTGTCAAAAATTTATTTCATCAGGATTTACAGCATACAATTTTGTATGTAACCACAGCTACATCCTTGGTTTGTCTATAAATATGACAGTAGCTTAAAGTTTTATAATCTTGAAATAATTGAAATACTGTGTATTTTTATGTTAAACCAAGTGAAATGAATAGGAGCTTCAACTACATTTATTTCCTGCCTTTCCTGTAAGTCATCTAGTCCAGATACAGATTTGCTGTATCCAGGACTGTTTGTAAGCTTCTGAGCCCCCAAGCCTTTCTGTGTTGGAGGGAAGCCTTCTAGCTTAATTTTGTTTCTTAGAACTAGCCAGTTTTCTAGTTTCAGCACTCAAATCTGTTTCTTTGAGTTCAGCACTTGTTCAGAACTCATTGTAAGCACTAAGTATGCTACAAATTACTACACCACTCAACTTTCCTCACTTGTCTAGAGGAAAACAGTCTTTAGTACTTAATAAGTAAGCACCTATCCAGGCATGCCTAAGGGTCAGCTCCCGGTGTTTTCTCCTGTCTACCTGATGAATCTGGGCATCTTGGGGCAATGCAGCAATTGCCTCATGTACACAGACAACCATCTCCTCCTACCACCCAACACTACAACCTGTGAGAGATGCACTTATATAGCCAAACTGGAAGCAAAGGTCTCTTCACCCAAGACTGGACTAGACAGTCAAGAGGAGAAGGTAAACACTTGCACCACACCACACTCATCACATAGTCCTTCAAAACCTACACTACCGAAACACACACATAGAAACACAATACACACACCAACATTCGCGGAGGCTCTCAATAAATATCTACCCAAGCAACAGGGACCTCCAAAGCAGAAACGCAAGCAACCTCGACCCCCCCCCAACACAACCCAAATGACACATAGCCCACAAACTCAGTGTGCCACTCAACCACAGCCCAAAAGGCATAACAACATACCCAAAACTCTAGTCATAGGTGACTCTATAGTCAGACACACTGATGTTCAACTCACCAAGCTAAACAAGGAGAAAGTTACTGTCAGCTGCCTGTCAGGTGCCAGGATCCACCACATAATGCATGCACTCAGGTCACTCCACAACAAGCACAAATATGACTCTGTCATTGTCCATGTTGGTGTAAATGCCCTGAGATGTACCTCCCTGGACTACATGAAAAGAAACATGGAGGAACTGTCCGATCTTGTAGCCCAGGCAGGTATGGCCCTAGCCTTGTGTAGCATCCTGCCATCACCCAGAATGGTACAAGGACAAAATGATTGACTTCAACAATTGCCTAAGCTTCTGGTGTCATTCTAAGGAGATCCAGTATCTGTCTGCCTGGGATGACATGATCGACAAACCACGATGCTTTGCCAGATATGGCCTGCATCTTTCGCCCTTGGAATTCTGGATACTGGCTAAGGCTCTTGCCACCCCTATAGTGCCTTTTTAGGCAAGGTTCAAATGACAAATTCACCATCTTAACAGGTACAAGAAAGCAAAATCTGAGGGTAATGCTACTTAATGCTAGAAGTCTAAACCTCAAAATGCACTCTCTCGAGGCACTCCTTAAAATGGAGAAAATCGACATCTGTGCAGGAACTGAGACCTGGTTCAAGGCTCCAGAGAGCACCCCTGCATTACCAGGCTATAATTCATACCACACCTTTCGGTCACCTAACCTAGACTGAAACACTAAAGGCGGAGGCGTGTCCATATTCATTAAGGATATCCACACCTCCAGGCTAGTTGCTCAGCATAATGCATCCGAGATTATTCAAGTGCAACTAACTCTGGGCAAGACCGCAATCCAAATTGTAGCTTGCTACGAATCCCGCACCATGCCCCAGAATTCCCACTCCTCATTTCTTGATACACTGGAAAATATTAGGGTACAACCTAACACCTTAATAATGGGCGATTTCAACTACCCCATTATTAAGTGGGAAAACTACTCATGTACCAACTCGTGTGCTCAACGTTTTTTAGAATTCATAAATTCCAACGCCTTGGATCAACTTATCCACACCCCCACCAGGGGAAGCAATATCCTAGACCTGGTCATTACCAACATGGGTAACCGATGTTCAACACCAGAGGTCGATTCATCGTTGGTCAGATCCGACCACAGGCTAATCACCCTAGACATCCACATCCCAACCCCACCCCCCCATTAGGGAAACCACCATAAAATTTCTCCAAAGCCAACTTCACACTTCTTAAGACAGAAGTGGCAAACTTCACGACACCCATGCTGACGGACAATAGAGGCACGACTGCCGAATCCTATACAAATGCACTTTATAAGCACTTACACGAGTGCATGGATCGTGCAATCCCTAACAGAACCAAGATGCTATCCTCCAAAAAAAGGAAGCCAATCTGATGGTCCTCTGCCATAAACAAACTCTACAACAGAAGAAACTGTTGCAAAAAAGAGTAAAATACTATGATTGGAGGAACTCGGTGGTCAGCCTCAGTAAGAAGCTGAGATCCCTCATAAAATCCTCCAAAGCTAGTTACAAAAACAAAATCACCACTGATTCTAAAGACAACCACAAAGCATTCTATAGCTATGTCAAGAATCTCAATGGCAACACTCAGATCTGCTCTGAGTTACAGCACAATGGCACTAAATATACAGAACCAATTGATATTTCTAACATCCTGGCAGATAGGTTCAGTGCTAACTTTACCCCTCTCTCACCCCCTAAAGGGCCCATCTCTATACCGGAAGAATGCAAAGTTCCTGTAATCATGTCTGCACAGGTAAAAAACAAACTCTCCAAAGCCAAGAACACAGCATCCATGGGACCTGACAACATCCCAGGCTGCATTCTACATGAACTACAGAACGAACTGGCGCCCCACCTAAGTACCATGTTCAATCATAGCCTCACCTCAGGCTTTGTGCCCACTAAATGGCGCACAGCAATTGTTATCCCACTCCACAAATGGGGGGCCATCATGGACCCTGGGAACTACTGCCCCATTAGCCTGACGAGCCTTGGCTGCAAGGCTATGGAACGTATCATAATAGAACTTATAAACAATGACATTGGTAATCTCCAAACTCTGTACCCTATCCAGTGCATGTTTGTAAAAGGTAGATCATGTCTCCTAAACCTGATAGATTTCTTTGAAGGGGTCACCAAAGCCGTAGATGAGGGTAAGGTGATTCACACAGCCTATCTAGATTTCGCCAAGGCTTTTGACACCATCCCCCACTCTGGAATTATAGATAAACTTAGTAAACTAGGTAAAAATCCCTATGTCACAAGATGGGTTGCCAACTGGCTCACTGACATAACCCACACTGTGAAAGTAGCAGACTCTAAATCCAACTTCAGACCAGTGACAAGTGGAGTACCACAGGGTTCAGTCCTGGGTCCTCTCCTGTTTGGTATCTACTTCTCTGAAGTACAGGCTAACACAGAATGTCTTTGGCTAACAAAGTTCGCAGATGACTGCAAACTACAAGCCATAATCAAAACTCCTAATGATGTGGATATCCTAAAAAAAGGACCTCACTGAGACAGATGCCTGGTGTCAAAGCCATGGCCTCAAGCTCAATGCCAAAACGTGCATTGTCATCCCTTTTGGTAAAAACTCTGTACCCATGAACTACCACATAGGCGGTAATTTACTTAACACTGAAAGTGTGATAAGAGACCTTGGGACACAGGTGGACAGTAGTCTCTCCTTTGATAATCACATCACCACAGTAGTCAGGAAATCCTTCTACATGGCACACCTCATCACAAAAGGTTTCTCATCCAGGAAAAAGAGGTCATTGATCCCCTCTACTCATCACTCACTAGACCCATTATAGAGTACAGAGCCCCTTTTGGTATGTACCTCAAAAGACATCTACAACAACTGGAAAGGCCACAGAAATACCTCACAAAGAGGATTACCGGCCTCAAACAGATGCCCTATGTAGACCATTTCAAAAAACTCCAGCTTTACTCTGTTGCATATCACTTAATCTGAGGTGATCTCTGCCTAACATACAAAGCTATGTCAAACCCAGAGCTGTTGGACATGCTCCACTTAAAGAAATCCCAATCCCTCCGAGCTACATGCTCTAGGGACCTAAACCTTGACACCACAATAAACAGAACATGCTGGAGGGATAGATTCCTGTCCCAGAAACTTCACATACTCTGGAACAAACTACCTATCTATATCAAACAAAGCTTCTCATTAGCACTCTCCAAGAAAAATCTTGACGATTGGATAGGAGATAGGAAATTTACCCCGGGGATCACTTCTGTGGCTCTGCATGACAGGGGCACAGGCAAATAATTTTCTTGGCTGGCAAAAGCCAGGGCACCATTTGGCTAGGCTTATATAGGTCCTAGGGCCAATAGCCATAATCTATGAACCTATGTCCTCCCAAAAATGTTTAGTTTACACCTAACTACTCCTGGTTATTTAGCGTGACCAGAGCATGCAGATAACATATGAATTTCTGATAACACATGTCTTAAGGACAAATCATTCTTTCTTCCAGCCATATGATGTTTACCCAGAAATACCATCTGTCTAGGATGTTCTTATGCTGATATCATAATAAAACATATCTACTGATGCTTCTAACTGTTTCCACACTTCTTTACAGAGCCCTAACAAAGGTTAGTTGAAGGGGAGACAGAGTACAAGCTGTAAAGGGGCGTAATTGTTTCCATGCAATAAACATGATCAGTCTGTTTAAAAAGTATTATTTTTAATTAAGTAATCATAACTACATTCATAGCTGCTCAAATAACTGACATTCAGTGTTTCTTTCTGTAGCACACAAAATTGCTTAGCATAGCTTAGCAGGTATGTATTAGATTTTTTAGTTATATAATAGCTACCTGCTTAGATTTTCTTTTCTTTTTTTTTTTTTTTTGACAGTCAATGTTTTTACTAAATCATGCAAAGAGGTTGCAAGGAGATATTAGGTAGCTTATATAGCTGCATAATAGTTCTCTGCTTAGGCTTTGGAAAAAAATATATTTTTGCACTTAGACTTCCTTAAGTTTGGACTGTAGTGTATAACCAGTCTGGCATATATATATAGATATATATATATATATATATGTGTGTGTGTGTGTGTGTGTGTGTGTGTGTGTGTGTGTGTGTGTGTGTGTGTATCTCTCTCTCTCTCTCTCTCTCTCTCTCTATAAATATAAATATATATATATATATATATATATATATATATATATATATATATATATATATATTTATATATATAGGATCTTAGGAGATTACTAGACTAACGGCCCCAGGACCCTTACAAGCCTAACCAAGTTCAACCCATGTTCCCAAGGGAGTCAGGTTCAAGCAGACACTAAAATCAACACCTATTTTCACTGTCTAAGAAGAACACAGGTGGAATCCCTGGGGTGAATTTCTGGTTACCCATCCAATCGGCCAAATTACACTTAAATAGAGCCAACAAGGGGCTTTGTTAAACATGAATAGGAAGCTTGTTCCAAAGGTCGGGCAACCTCTGTGAGAAAAATCTATCTCTCCAACAAATTCTGTTGATGTCACATACCAGGTTAAGGTCCTTTGAGTGAGTGACC
Organism: Protopterus annectens; assembly: GCF_019279795.1. Taxonomy (NCBI): domain Eukaryota; kingdom Metazoa; phylum Chordata; order Ceratodontiformes; family Protopteridae; genus Protopterus; species Protopterus annectens. The sequence continues at coordinate 1,439,561,665 of NC_056737.1, forward strand.
CATGTGCCATTTGACTTGCAAATGTGCAGCATTTACATTAAACCTGGGTCAGGGATTGCTCTATATGCAAGGCACAGGTCACCTCTGAGCAGTCTGTATGACACAGAGTAAAGTCACAATGATTTCAGTCTTTCAGTCTGTCTGCATAAGACAGATCATGAAGACCCTGAATTTTCTTTGTAAGGAACATTTGTGGTCTCTGTAATTGCAGGTGTTTGGAAAGGAACATACCAAAGGCAGAGTTTTACTCTATTACTGGCCTGATGAGGGAAGAGTACAGTGGGTTTATAACCTCTTTTTTTCTGGAAGCAATACTCTTACTTATGAGATGAGCAATATAAAATGCCCTTCTTATCACTGTGGAGACATGGTGATTGGCATTAAGGTTGCTGTCAACCTGTGTGTGCCCAGATCACTCACCAGTGACTGCGTGCTTAGGTTATTGCTATTGATCTGGTAGTTTTCAGGAACATCACCCTTGCCAAAGGGGATGATAATTCAGTCTTTGCATTAAGTTTAAGACCATGACTTTGGCATCAGTCATTAGTTTGTGTAAGACCTTCTTGTAGGATATTGACATTGCCTGGAGATTTAATGATCACTCCCAGTTTGCAGACATCAGCAAACGTTTTAGCCACACCCCTTTAGTTTTAGCCTGCACTTTGAAGAAGTAGATTCCGAGTAGTAAGGGTCCCAGAACCAGTCCCTGTGGAACACCACTGGTTAAGGGTCTGCTGGAGGAGGTAGAGTCCGCTATTTTGACTGTATGAGTTCTATCAGTGAGCCAGATTGCAACACACCTAACAATGTCTGGGTTGATACCCAGCTTGTTGAGTTTATCAATGATGCCTGAGTGGGGGTTTGTTTCAAAGGGCTTGACTAAGTCTAGGTAGGCTGTATACACAGATTTGCCCTCATCTACAGCTTTGGTGACTGTCTCGAAAAAGTCCACTAAGTTAAGGCATGCTCTCCCCTTGATAAAACCAAACTGGGTGAGGTTGAGCAATTAGAGATTTCCTATATCTTTGTTGACAGGGTTCATGATGATTCATTCCATGGTCTTGCAGGTACGGCTGGTCAGTCTAATGCGGACTGTAGTTCCTGTGGTCCATGGATACACCCCTTTTGTGCAAAGGGATGAAGGTAGCTGTTTTCCATTCTGCTGGGAAGAAGCCAGTGCTTAGGCTATGCTTGAAAAATGTGGTCAATGGTGATACTAAGTCCTGTTTTAACCCATGTAGAACACAGGCTGAGATGTTGTCTGGTCCCATAGAGGCTGTGTTTTTGGCCTTGAAGAGGGCAGTTAAGACCTGCTCCTAGGAGATATTAGGTGGAGGACAGGTGCTAGGGATGCTTTGGGGTATATGTGGTGGGGACAGGGGTGTGAAGTTTTCACTGAACCTGTCAAGCCAGCAGGTTTGCTATATCCACTGGTTCTATAGATGTAGTACCATTAACTATGAGTTCAGCACAAATCTGGTCATTACCTTTGAGGTTACTTATGTAACTAGGAATGCCTTATGGCTATCCTTAGTTAGGGAAGCTAATTTGGATATATATAAATGCATATATACATATATACATATATCTATATCTATACATATATATATATATATATATATATATATATATATATAGCTATATAAAGTGTATATATGTATATATATATATATATATATATATATATATATATATATATATATATAGATATATGTATATAAAAAGAGAGACAGTTATGTCTGTGTGTGTGTATTTCTGGCTTTCAGTCGACAGTCAAGGGCCTTTGTTTTTCTTTTCTGTCCTCAGATGTCTTAAGGACGGATGGCAAACTATCGGCATTTTCTAGACACTAGTTGACCAAGATAAAATATGGAATTATAACTTCTTTGGTGTTTGAAGATACCATAAAGGATAATTTGTGCAGGATAGCAAGATTTTCTCTACCCACATAGACACAGATGCTCAAAGGAAAATCTGTTATCAAAGAAGATACTGAAGTCCCTGAAGGCTTTATTAAACTTAAATGGAATTTTGTCTACATAACAGGAGATCGACCTGTTAAATTTACCAAAGGAAGTTATGCTGCATTACTTGTCATGGAAGGTAAGCCCACAGTTGACAAGCTCATCTTTTCCTTAGTCCAGCCCTTGCTGAAGAATATAGATATATACTATAGTGGGATTTGCTAACTGCCTCCAGTAAGTAATCATCAGCAAACTTGGTTAGTTATAGTTAGGTGAGCTCAGCTTTTGTTTCAGACAAGTATATAATAAAGGGGGGTGAGAAAAGTCAGTGCCCTGAGGGACACCAGTGGTTATACTTTTCAGTCTGGAGCAAACAGCCCTGTCCTAAATGGGAAGTGTTCTGACAGTCAACCAATTACTTGTCCAGCAAACTTTTCATGGGTTAATGTTGAGTTAGGATAGTTTGCCGATAATAACAGCATGGGCAGTTGTGCTGATAGCCCTGCAAGTCCAAGTAGGAAGCATGGACTGTATGTCCCTTATCCATGACCAAAATAATCTTGTTAAAGAACTCGACTAGGTTGAGCTGGCATGATCTGCCTATTACAAATTCATACTGTCACATGTTTGTTAGTGCAGATATAATGTGTTTCACAGCCTTGCAAATAGTACAAAACTGATTAATAAGCCTGCAATTCCCAAGGTCAGTAAAAGTAAAATCCTTATTTAAGGGTACTGTAGCAGCTGTCCTCCACATCATGGGGATGGAGTCAGCAGAGGGGCTCAAAGTGAAGATTTGATGAAGGCATTTCTCTGGATGGCCTTAACACTTTGAGAACTAATGGTAATATGAACGTATAGTAATGTTACTCCTAAATTGCTCCCAGTGTAGGATTCGGCAATTATCAAGGTCACAATGGGAGTCTTGGTGACCTTTGTGCCTATAGCAGATATAGAAATAAGTTTTCTTAAGTTTGATATGCACTAGTAAATCAACTCTTGCATGATGTTTTCCTCTAAAGCTTATAATGAGTATGACATGCTGTTGCACATACTTATAGAGCATGCAAAAGTAATTCATTGGTGTAAATCAAAAAACACCATCTCTTTTTGTGTATCACAATGCCCCCAACTAGTCCAAATTGATCCACATATCCTCATGGCCTATGTAAAGCATAAATTAAAACATAGCCAGTTCTCTACTTCTTCTTCTTTCGGCTTTTCCAGGTTAGGGGTTGTCACAGTGGATCATCTGTCTGCTTATGGTTGGCAGTGGAGTTTTACGGTGTCGAGTTGCCAGCCCGGTGCCCAACCTTCTACAGAAGGCACACACATGCACTCATGCCTAGGGCCAATTTAGATTGTCCAGTCCACCTACAGCATGTCTTTGGGATGTGGGAGGAAACCGGAGCACCCGGAGGAAACCCACGCGACCACAGGGAGGACATGCAGACTCTGCACAGAAGGCACCCCAGCCGAGGATCAAACTGGAGAACCTCTTGCTGTGAGGCAACAATGCTAACCACTGCACCACCGTGGCCGCCCATAGCCATTTCTCTACTACATGGCTCATAAGTATTTGTTGCTTAGATGCCTTACCTAAACTTAGTTGCCAGTTGTCACATTGTCAGTCTTTTTGCTGAAAAAGTGACTGCTGAGGTTCATTTAACCATATTGTGCTGCTTTGTCAGAGGCAGCAATGGACTCTCAGTGAGTTTTCCTTTTTTCTCCACTGTAGTGTGTCCAAGGAGTTAGTATATATAATTTAGAGGATGGAGGTTGCAGAGTGGCTTGTCACCTAAAAAAAAAATGTGTGTGTTTTAATAGTTTTCATGTTAAACTTTTCAAAACTGAATTTTCTGAAAAACGTGCCTCAATTACTGTTTCTTAGAATGTAGATAAGCCCAGTTACTGTACTTTCCCTGTATACCTGACTTGGTAAGCATACCAGTGATATACATATGTTGCACTGTAATCCTAGTCCTACTGCTGTAATGCCTCTGTTCTTTTTCCAAGTTTTAGCATTATGCTTGCATTTTGAGTCTTAAAATACCAATGCCAACATCTCACTGTAATGCAAAAAAAACAAAAACAGTTTGTCTGTTATATAAAGGCATTTGTGAATCATGTCTCCCATATATGGTAATGTTCCTGCCACCTGTTCTTCCTTAGTTGCAAGTCCTTCTTCATGTTTATTAATAACAATTTATAAGTTCATAGTTGTGTACTAGGTTAATGGCTCTGGAGCCTTTAGAAGCCTTGCCCATAGGATTGCCTCTGGCATTGTGCCACTTGTCATTAGTTCCCAGTGCCTCTATCGAGTAGACCCACTGGAGTGATCCCCGGGGTGAATTTTCCATTTCCCATCCACTCATCAAGATTTCTCTTGAAGAGAGCCAGTAAGGTGCTCTGTTTGACATGTATGGGAAATCTATTCCATAGCATGGGCAGTCTCTAGGTTATGAAACTGTCCCTCCAGCATGTTCTGTTGATTGTGGTAATGAGATTGAGTTCTCTGGAGTGTGTGGTGTGGAGGGATTGGGATTTCTTTAGATGTAGCATTTCTAAAGAGCTGAGTCAGACATGGCTTTGTAAGTCAAGCAGATGTCGCCTCTAATTAGGTGATGTGAGACAGAGAATAGTTTGAGTTTTTTGAGTCTGTCCATATAAGACAACTGTTTAAGGCCTAGGATTATCTTTGTGAGGTACCTCTGCAGCCTCTCCCATTGTTGCAGGTGTCTAGTGAGGTACATGTCAAATGGGGCATTGTAATCGTTGATTGGCCTAATGAGGGAAGAGTAGATGAAAACAATTACCTCTTTTTTCCGGGATGCAAAACCCGTAGTAATGAGATGTGCCACATAGAAACACGTTCTGACCACAGTGGTAATGTGGTGGTCAAAAGAGAGGATGCTGTCAACCCGTGTTCCTAGATCTCTTGTAACACCTTCTGTGTTCAGTGGACTACCATCGATGTGGTAATTCATGGGAACCCAGTTTTTCCCAAAGGGGATGACAACACATTTTTTGGTATTGAGCTTAAGGCCATGGTTCTGACACCAGTCGCTGGTCTCAGTAAGGCCTTTCTACAGGATGTCAAAATCACTCGGGGAGTTTATAATAGCTCCCAACTTGCAAACGTCTGTGAAGTTTGTCAGCCATAGTCCCTTCGTGTTTGCCTGGACTTCAGAGAGTAGTAGATACCAAACAAGAGAGGACCCAGAACCGAACCCTGTGGGACACCACTCATGACTGGTCAGCAGTCTGACTTGGAGTCAGCTGCTTTTACACTGTGGGTTCTATCTGTGAGCCAGTTTGCCACCCACCTATTGATATCAGGGTTGATGCCTATCTTAGTGAGTTTTTCTATGATTCCATAGTGGGGAGTGGTATCAAAGGCCTTGGCAAGATCAAGGTAGACTGTATGAACAACCTTGCCTTCAACCACAGCTCTGGTGACTGACTCAAAGAAGTCAACCAGGTTGAGCAGGCATAATCTACCCTTCACAAAACCAAACTGTGTGGGACCCAGTGATTGGAGATTATCTATATCCTTGTTTATTAGGTCCATGATAAAGCGTTCCATAGCTTTTCATAACAGACTCATCAGGCTAATGGGGCGATAGTTCCCAGGGTCTATAGTCTCATCTCCTTTGTGGAGAGGGATGACTGACTGTAGCAGTGCACCATTCAGTAAGGACAAAGCCTGAGGTGAGGCCGTGATTGAACCGGGCACACAGGTGTGGTGCCAGTTCACTCTGTAGTTCATGTAGAACACAACCAGGGATATTGTCAAGTCCCATAGAAGCTGTATTCTTGGCCTTGGACACTGCTGTTTTAACCTGTGCAGCAATAATACTGGGTGCCTGGCAATTTACTGGTAATTGTGATTGCTCCTTTGTGGGGGGTAAAGTTGACACTAAATCTTTTGGTCAGTATATTGGCAATATCTGTTGGCTCAGTATAGGAGGTACCATTGTGCAGTAGCTCAGATCAAATCTGGGTATTGCCGTGTAGATTCTTTACATAACTATAGAAGGCCTTGTGGTTGTCTTTACTATCTGCTGCAATTCTGTTTTCATAGCTAGCTTTAGAGGATTTGATGAGGGATCTCTACTTTTTGTTGAGGCTGATAAGGGAGTTTTTCTAGTCTTTGGACTTCACCTTATTCTGCATCAGTTTCTTCCTTTTGTTGTAGAGTTTGTTTGTGGCAGGGGACCACCAGATTGGCTTCCTTTTTTGGAGGAGAGCATCTTGGTTCTATTGGGTATGGTGATATCCATGAATTTGTGTACATGTTCGTACAGTGCATTGGTGTATGATACGGTGGTCATGCAGCTATGCTCCATTTGTATGGGTGCTGTGAAGTTAGCCACCTCTGTTTTTAGGAGCCCAAAGTTAACTTTGGAGAAGTTTTTCATGGTGGTTACCTTTGCGGGGGGGGGGGGTGAGGTATTCCAAGGTGATTAGTTGGTGGTGAGATCTAACCAAGGAGGAGTTGACTATTGGTGTAGAGCAACAGTTGCCCTTGTTAGTAATGACCAGGTCAAGGATGTTGCTACCTCTAGTGGGGGTAAGAACAAGCTGGTCGAGGGCATGGGAATTAATTCCAGGAAATGCTGGGTAAGTCTATTGGTACATGAGTAGTTTTCCCAGTTAATGGAGGGGTAGTTGAAGTCATCCAGTATGAGAGTATTAGGTTGGATCCTAATGTTCTCCAGGGTGCTTAAGAATGTGGAGTGTAAGTCTTGGGACATGGTTGGGGACCTATAGCAGGCTATGACCTGAATTACTGTTTTACCCAATGTTAACTGCACCTGAAGTATCTCTAATGTGTTACATTGGGCTACCAGTTTGGCGGTGTGCACATCCTTTATGAATATAGAAACACCACCACCTTTGGAGCTTCAGTCAAAGTTCTGTGGCCTAAAGGTGTGGAATGAGTTATAGCCTGGTAGTGCAGGGGGTGATTTCTGCTGCTTTGAACCAGACAACACAAATGTTGACATTCTCCATTTTAAGGAGTGCTTCAAGCGAGTGCATTTTGAGATTTAGACTTCTAGCACTCAGCAGCATGACCCTCTAATTGTATTTGTTTATAGCTGTTATGGTGGTAATTTTGTTTTTGGAACACAGCCTAAAAAAGTTGCTATAGGGGTGGCAAGAGCCTTGACCAGTATCCAGAAGCCCAGGGGTGACAGGCCATCTCTGTCAAAGCATTGAGGCCTGTCAATTATGTCATCCCAGGCAGACAGATACTGGATCTCCTTATGGATTACCTTATTGCAGACCATCAGTTTCAGACTAATATAAAAAACATTCAGTAGTCTGTTTTATCAGGCAAATGCTTCTCCTTCATCAAACATTCAAGTTTAAAGTTTTCTTCCCCCAATTAACTGGTACTAATTCTGTCAACCACCTTAAGTTTACCTTCTAAAATTGGGAGTTAAAATAGTTACTTCTTACCAGCTTATATTCCCTTATAGTATATCTATTATTTGCATCTTACAGCTATAATAGTTCTCAGATAAAACAGGAATCAGTTCTTAAAGCTATACGCACCAGGATTTGCTGATTTATTAGGTACCTATAAACTTCTACGTTTATAAATTTTCTAAGCTGGGCATATTTAGTACATTATCTCCTGACCATGCACAAAATACTTTGCTGCATTCTCACCTTGAGCATGCCACCACATAAACAGCATGCATTCCCACCTTGAACGTTTCACCACATAAACAGTCAGATCTGTTGCACTGAGCTTTATCAGAGAATTACAAGTAAGCTATAAGTTTAACTGGTTTTTCACATCTGGAAATGTGGAATTAAACAGCATAATTGGACATAACTAGTAAATGAATCAGATTAATATCTGAACAAATTATTTAACACTAGGCACATTAACACTAATATGAGCATTCCCGAGATTTATTTAGATTTAGACTTCTTCTAAATGTTTTATTTAATCTTCTGTTATGTCTATGTTATAGCACTAGCAACTTCACAGGTTCAAGTTAGAATGGAGGAACACAACTAGGAATGTTGTTGTAACTCTGCATTCTAATGTCATGTTAATTAGTTAAACAGAAAACTAAAGGAACAATGCATAATAATGCTTTTCTTTGCATCTAACCTGTTGGAAGTCAGATTACTATTATATTAGCTAGAGTAATGTCCTTATGCACAAATTGTAGTTTTAATTTATTGTGTACAGGATGTTTACTTTCTACTCCAGTCTCATCTTAATTGTGCTAATTGTAAATTAATTTCTCTACCAACTAAAAAATTATTATGTTCATCTTGGTTGTACAGATTTTTTATCTCGTTGAAACTTTTCTCCTTGGGACTCTGCTGAAAATAGGTCATGCAGAGTCATACTTTCCTGGTCAACAAATGTGTATATATATATATATATATATATATATATATATATATATATATATATATATATATATATATACAGGTCCACAGTCAAAATCATGACATTCTGTTTTTTTATCATGTACTTTAGCCCTAACCCTGAGCATTATTTAACTGTGTATGCTTTTATTCGGTTTGTTCTCCACTGATAAAGCTAACAATCAGTGTGTTGTGCTTCACATTGTACTCTGCTATACTGCAAAATGACTCTTCCTGACCTTTTGAAAGTAATCATTGATGTTCTCGGGTGCTTTCTTTATTGCCTTGTCTCTTGCTATATAATACCAATTTGAATTCTCAGTATGTGGTATTGTACATGGTAGAATGATGCTCCAAACACTGTTACTACTGCATACAGTTTTATTGTTTTTACTGTACCATGGCATTGATATGAAGGCTTGCAAGATGAATATTACTATGTTGTATGCCATTGATTGACAGTTGGTTGTCAGGGCTACACTGTGATACATCTTGTTATTTTATAATGAATACCAGAAGGAACTTTTGTATGCAGAGAATAGACTTCAGATAAATGTTGCCATTTAGACAATTGTCAAAACAAGTAAAATAAAACAAAAACAGCTGGTTTTAAATCAAATTCCAGCTGAAAAGTTGTGTTTATTTTTTTTCTTTCTGAATTTCACATACATGCATTTGAATGCATTTGAAGAAGAGAAGACAGATTTGAAAGGCTGAGCAAATCTCTGCCTAAACAAGGAAAATAAACACAGAGTAAAATATCTTAACTAAAAATGCCCATCAGAATGTGATTAGAAAAAAATTTCGTCCTAAGTTTGTCTTCCAGCATATAGGTTCATAGGTACGTACTATGCTATTGGCCTTAGGCCCTATATAAGCCTAGCCAAAAAGTATCCTGGCTTTCGCCACCCAAGAAAATTATTTTCCTGTGCCCCTGCCAAGCAGAGCCACAGAAGTGATCCCCGGGGTGAATTTCCTATTTCCCATCCAATCATCAAGATTTTTCTTGAAGAGTGCTAATGAGGAGCTCTGTTTGACATAGATAGGTAGTCTGTTCCAGAGTGTGGCAAGTCTCTGGGACAGGAATCTATCCCTCCAGCATGTCCTGTTTATTGTGGTGACAAGGTTTAGGTCCCTAGAGTGTGTAGCTCGGAGGGATTGGGATTTCTTTAAGTGGAGCATGTACAACAGCTCTGGGTTTGACATAGCTTTGTATGTTAAGCAAAGATCACCTATGAGTAGGACGGAGTAAAGCTGGAGTTTTTTGAGAAGGTCTGTGTAGGGCATCTGTTTGAGGCCAGTAATCCTCTTTATGAGGTATTTCTGTGTCCTTTCCAGTTGTTGTAGATGTCTTGTGAGGTACATACCAAAAGGGGCGTGGTACTCTATTATGGGTCTAATGAGTGATGAGTAGTGGGGAACAATGACCTCTTTTTTTCTGGATGAGAAATCTTTTGTGATGAGATGTGCCACGTAGAAGGATTTCCTGACCACTGTGGCGATGTGATTATCAAAGGAGAGACTACTCTCCACCTGTGTCCCAAGGTCTCTTATCACACTTTCGGTGTTAAGTAGACTTCTGCCTATGTGGTAGTTCATGGGTACAGAGTTTTTACCAAAGGAGATGACAATGCACTTTTTGGCTTTGAGCTTGAGGCCATGGCTTTGACACTAGACATCTGCCTCAGTGGGCCCTTTTGTAGGCTGTCCACATCATTAGGAGTTTCGATTAGGACTCCTAGTTTGCAGTCATCTGCAAGTTTAGTTAGCCAAAGACCTTCTGTGTTAGCCTGTACTTCACAGAAGTAGATTCCAAACAGGAGAGGACCCAGGAATGAACGCTGTGGTACCCTACCTGTCACTGGTCTGAAGTGTGATTTGGAGTCTGCTACTTTCACAGTGTGGGTTCTTTCAGTAAGCCAGTTGGCAACCCATCTTGTGACATAGGGATTTATACCTAGTTTAGTGAGTTTATCTATAATTCCAGAGTGGGGGATGGTGTCTAATGCCTTGGCAAGATCTAGATAGGCTGTGTGAACCACTTTACCCTCATCTATGGCTTTGGTGACTGCTTCAAATAAGTCATTCAGATTTAGGAGACATGAACTGCCTTTTACAAACCCGAACTGTGTGGGATCCAGAGTTTGGAGATCTCCAAAGTCTTTGATTATGAGTTCCATGATGATATGTTCCATGGCCTTGCAGATGTGGCTCGTCAGGCTAATGGGGCGGTAGTTCCTGGAGTCTGTTGTGGCTCCGCCTTTGTGGAGTGGGATAACCGTCGTGGTGCGCCATTCAATGGGCACAAAGCCTGAGGTGAGGCTATGACTGACCATAGTACTTAGGTGGGGTGCCAGTTTATTCTGTAGTTCATGTAGAAGGCAGCCTGGGATGTTGTCAGGTCCCATGGATGCTATGTTCTTGGCTTTGGAGAGTGAGGTTTTTACCTGTGCAGCCATGATTACAGGAACTTTGCATTCTTCCGGTATAGAGATGGGCCCTTTAGGGGTGAGAGAGGGGTAAAGTTAGCACTGAACCTATCTGCCAGGATGTTGGCAATATCCGTTGGTTCTGTATATTTAGTGTCATTGTGCTGTAACTCAGAGCAGATCTGAGTATTGCCATTGAGATTCTTGACATGCTATAGAATGCTTTGTGGTTGTCTTTGGAATTAGTGACGATTTTGTTTTCATAACTAGCTTTGGAGGATTTTATGAGGGATCTCAGCTTCTTAATGGGCTGACCAGGGAGTTCCTACAATCATGGGATTTTACTCTTTTTTTGCAACAGTTTCTTTCTTCTGTTGTAGAGTTTGGTTATGGCAGAAGACCACCAGATTGGCTTCTTTCTTTTGGAGGATAGCATCTTGGATCTGTTAGGGATAGCATGATCAATGCACTCGTGTAAGTGCTTATAAAGTGCATTTGTGTAGGATTCAGCAGTCGTACCTCTATTAACCATCTGCATGGTTGTTGTGAGGTTTGCCACTTCTGTCTTAAGAAGCGTGAAATTGGCTTTGGAGAAATTGTTTACGGTTGTTTCCCTAATGGGGGTGGGGGCGGGATGTGGATGTCTAGGGTGATTAGCTTGTGGTCGGATCTGACCAACGAGGAATTTACCTCTGGTGTGGAATACCAGTCACCCATATTGGTGATGACCAGGTCTAGGATATTGCTTCCCCTGGTGGGGGTGTGGATAAGTTGATCCAAGTTGTTGGAATTTATGAATTCCAGAAAACATTGAGAAAAAAGAGTTGGCACATGAGTAGTTTCCCCAGTTAATAGTGGAGTAGTTGAAATCACCCATTATTAGGGTGTTGGGTTGTACTCTAATATTTTTCATTGTATCAAGAAAAGAGGAGTGGGAATCCTGGGGCATGGTGGGGGGGTCTGTTGCAAGCTACAATCTGGACTGCGGTCTTGCCCAGAGTTAGTTGAACTTGGATAATCTCGGATGCATTATGCTGAGCAACTAGCTTGGCGGTGTGGATATCCTTAATCAATATGGACACGCCTCTGCCTTTAGTGTTTTGGTCCAGGTTAGGTGGCCGAAAGGTGTGGTGTGAATTATAGCATAGTAATGCAGGGGTGCTCTCTGGAGCTTTGAACCAGGTCTCTGTCACTGCACAGATGTCGATGTTCTCATTTTAAGGAGTGCCTCGAGTGAGTGCATTTTGAGGTTTAGATTTTGCTTGCTTGTACCTTTTACTGTGGTGAATTTGTCAATTGAACCTTGCCTAAAAAAAGGCACTATAGGGGTGGCAAGAGCCTTTGCCAGTATCTGAAATCCCAAGAGTGACAGGTGCAGGCCATCTCTGGCAAAGCATCATGGTCTGTCGATCATGTCATCCCAGGCAGACAGATACTGGATTCCCTTAGAATGACACCAGAAGCTTAGCCAATTGTTGAAGTCAATAATTTTTTCCTTGTACTGTTGTATCATTCAGGGTGAAGCAGGATGCTACTCAGGGCTAGGGTCATATCTGCCTGGGCTATAAGATTGGAGAGCTACTCTATGTCTCTTTTCATGTAGTCCAGGGAGGTACATCTCACATCATTCACACCAACATGGACAATGACAGAGTCATATTTGTACTTGTTGTGGAGTCCTGAGTGCATGCGTTATGTGGCGGATCCTGGCACCCGACAGGCAGCTGACAGTATCTTTTTCCTTGTTTAGCCTGGTGAGTAGAACATCAGTGTGCCTGACTATAGAGTCAACTATGACTAGAGTGTTGTGTATATTATGCCTTATGGGCTGTAGTTGAGTGGCACACTGAGTTTGTGGGCTATGTGTCATTTGGGTTGTGTTGGTGGGTGGAGGTTGGTTGCATTTCTGCTTTGGAGATCTTGGTTGTTTGGGCAGATTTTTATTGAGAGCCTCAGCAAATATAGGCATGTGTTTTGTGCTTCTATGTGTGTGTTTTGGTGGTGTAGGTTTTGAGGGACTATGTGATGAGTGTGTTGTGGTGCAAGTGTTTACCTTATCCTCTTGACTGTCTAGTCCAGTCTTCGGTGAAGAGAGCTTTGCTTCCAGTTTGGCTATATAATTGCATCTCTCACAGATTGTAGTGTTGGGTTGTAGGAGGAGAGAGATGTCTGTGTACATGACGCAATTGCCGCATTGCCCCAAGATGCCCAGATTTGTCAGGTAGACAGGAGAAAACATCGGGAGCTGACCTTTAGACATGCCTGGATAGGTGCTTATTTATTAAGTCTGAAAACTGTTTTCCTCTAGACAAGTGAGGAAAGTTGATTGCTGTAGTAATTTGTCGCTTATTTAGTGCTTACAATGAGTTCTGAACAGGTACTGAGCTCAAAGAAACTGATTTGAGTGCTAAAACTAAAAAGCTGGCTAGTTGCAAGGGAAAATTTGAAGAGCAGACTTTATGGCGCCAAGAATAGTTTAACCCTAGTTAAGTGTGTGTGTGTGTGGGGGGGGGGGTCTCAGTGGCTTACAAACAGTCCTGGATACAGCAAATCTGTATCTGGACTAGACGTGTTACAGGAAAGGGAGGAAACAAGCTTAGAATTTTTTTTCAGTAAAGTAGAAATGGAGAAAGCTAGAACAAAAGTTAATTCAAGGTTAAGAATCTGAGTGGGTTGGCCTTCACAAATGTTCTCTATTAGATTGAATGAACTAATGACACTTGACTGGGAGGAGTGTCACAGATCAAATATACAGTATGGGTGGGCAACTGCAAAGCCACCAAGTATAAGAACAGCACAACAATAGGGACGGGGGGTGGGAAAGTATTACTAGCTGTGGCCACTAAATGAAAGTTTTAAAAAGAGCAAGGAGCAAGCAGACTCTAGAGAATGCTTTTAACTGCAAACAGACTAGACTAGAACACAGAAACCTAGAAAAATCAAAAATGCACAGAAAAGCATGGATACAGCACTCACAAACAGAAAATACAACTCTCAATATGAAAAAGCAGTTTACAGTTAAGTAATTCAGTAAACATGCAATTAGAGTAATGAAACAGTATCTAGCAATGAAAAATACAGTTAAAACAGTATAAAACAGTACATAAATGCAGTGAAACAGTAAAAATGCTTTATAACAGTGCAAAATGTAGTAAATTAACTGTATAGCACAATTATAAGCGTTACAGAAGTGCAATTCAATGAAATAAGTGTAAGATGAAGTTTATTTGCTCCGAGTGTGGTCTTTGGAAGTTGGTTTGTGCTGGTTTTCTTTTTGGTTTTTGAACTGTTGGATTTTTAAAGTTTTAAGTGTAAGAAATAACTTATCCTGCTCTTGGAATCTTAAGGAATTTCTGCTTAGTTTCAGTAATGAATTACCATCCACAGCCTGATAAATACAAGCACAACCTTTTCCAGACACAGGGTTTATATACCAGTAAGGATGGAAGAGTTAGACGATGAAATTACTGCTCACTCCTAATAGCCCCTGCTATTACCCAATCACTCATACTACAGAAGGTCAGGAAACCCTTTTACTCTCAATAATAATGAAGACAGAATATCAGCAGAAATTGGCTGCCAGAAACACAGGAAACTCAACAAACAAAACTACCAGGCCTGGACAACAGCAGGCCTCTATCAAGATTATGCCACCTGAGCAGAACACAGAACCCTCACTTTATATGCATAGAAAGAGCACTCACAAAGAGAAAATACAAGTTTCAGTATGAAAAAGCAGTTTACAATTTAGTAATTAAATAAAAATGCAATTATAGTAATGCACACTATTACAGCTACTAGCTGTAGCCACTAAATGAAAGTAGTTTTAAACTGATCAAGGAGCAAGCAGACTCTAGAGAATTCTTTAAAAAAAAAAAAGGCAAAGACTTAGTCACATGCAGAAAAACACACTGTTGCCATTAGCTAAGAGTCAGGTGGTCCCTTTAATACATTATTCCTTGTCTGAGCATACTTTGCCTTAATACACCATTCCACTGTCATGTGTGTGTGTGTGTGTGTGTGTGTGTGTGTGTGTGTGTGTGTGTGTGTGTGTGTGTGTGTGTGTGTGTGTGTGTGTTTTAAAAAACAGTTTAAAATACTGGCTGGAATTTAGAAAGAATCCCACTGTGAGTGGAAACTGCTATGGCAAAAAGGGCCAGTTTACGTGTATTTCAGAGACAGATTAGCCACAATAAGAAACAATCTCAGTATCAAATAATCTGCACGTATTTCTAAATCTGCAGGTTACCATTAATGGTAATCAGAAAAAATGCAGTTGTAGGCGCTGTTCTCCAGTAACAATAAAGGTTTTCCTCTTAATAAAATGTGGAAACTCAGTTTCAATTAACTCAAGGTCCAAGTCCAACAGACCACTAGGTAAAACGTTTCAAGACACCAATTTATTTGACAAAAAAAAAAACAGCTTAAGCGCTTTCATCTCCCATATGGAGACTTCATTAGAATCTGTTACACATACAAATCTTCAGTTTAAATATATCTAAGTAAAACACACTTAATTAATCTTGACTTCTAATAGGCTGGCCATTAATTGACATTAATTAACATTGAGGTAATGCTGAACCAAACCTTTGGTAATTTACACTTGAATGTTAATACAAAGTTGTAGAGGTTCATAGGAATTCATGATCTTAACATTTCATAATTTTGTTTCCAACTTATATAAATGTTGTAAAAATTAAATATAAGTAAAATCATCAAAGAAATTGTGACAGGAAATACTCATTTCTTATTAATACATTAGTTTGGTGTATAAATACCAATAAATATATAAAAATATAAAAAATATATATAAAAATATATATAAAATGTATGTAAAATATATATATAGTATAAAAATATTGTATGTTAAAACCACATTTATTCTTGTACCTTAAATAGTGTTAACAACTATATTTTAAGCTACACCCTTAATAAAAAATAAAATATATTATATGTACATGCTCCATAAGGACTGAATCTGAATATTTTATTTATTTATTTATTTACATAAGTTATAACAGTTAACCATCTATCGATGTCTCTTTGGGTCATCAGCGAGAATCTTAAGGGCTGGGTTGATGGATATGTGGTCATTCAATCCATAATTTCCACATGTGTCCAACCTTAACTGCCAAACCATCTCCCAAAATTCCAGTTTGGTTTCCCAATTCCCCCCTCTCTCTTGCTTTACCACCTCTTCCAATATCCAAAATTTTAAATCTGCATCTCTACATATCCGGGTATGTCTAAATAAGGCGTTGTTGTCGTTCATTTTGATAATATCTCTACTGTGTTCATATATACGTGCCCTTAAATTACGTTCAGTTTTCCCTATGTAGTATTTCAGACATTTCTTACAGTAACACAAATATACCACCCCTTTTGTGTAACAACTGTAGTATTTACTACCTATCAATTTCAAATTTATATTTGGTAGTTCCAATTCTTTAGTATCTGCCATAAAAACACATTGTGCACACCTACCACATCTAAAAGTACCATATTTACTACTTGCTCCACTTGGAATGTTTTTCTTTTTCTCAAGTATATTTTTCAAATTTCTGTTCTTCCTAAAAGCTTATCTAAGTGGTAATTGGAAAACATCTGTCTTATTAGACATTTTACTAAACATTCCCCATGCATCATTGATGCATTTTTTAATCCATCTGACACCATTAAAGTGTGTCAAAACCAAAAAAGGAATTTTCTCTTCCTCATATTTTCTGGTGCTAAACATATTTTCTACCCCAATAGTACCTATATTTGTTAGTAGGGGTTTGTATAATGTATCCAATCTATCTATTACAACTTTTTTGTTTGATTCAATCATGTGGTCAGGATATCCCCTTTCCTTGAACATATTGTGTAGTATTTCCATTTCTTCCATCAGTTCTGTTTTGTCAGAAGTCATTCTAGCTACTCTAATCATTTGTCCTTTTATTATATTCATCTTTGAGTGGTAGGGATGGTCACTCTTAAAATGTAAAAAAGAATTCGAGTAACATTCCTTCTGAAAAATTCTAGATTTGAATTTTTTGTTTATTTTATCTTTTGTCAATTTAACATCCAAATAATGTATTTCTTCTGAGTCTGAATCATAAGTAAACTCGAGAAATTCCATACTCTGATTGATGTGTGTAATAAATTTATTAATTTGATCTTCGGGTCCGTCCCACAAAATAAATATATCGTCCAAGAATCTATAATAGCCTACAATATGTTTGTAAAAAGTAGAACTAAAGACAAAATGTTTTTCCCAGAATAACATTATAATGTTTGCGTAAATGAGGGCACAGGCAGATCCCATGGCAACCCCATCTGTTTGATGGTATAAATCTCCTTGAAAATAAATGTAGTTATACTTCAAAACAAATTCCATATTTTCCATAACTAGCTTAAAATCATCAGCTGTAAGAATTTTCATCTCCACTATCATATTTTCAAACCATTCCAACCCAATTTGGTGTGGAATGACCGAAAATAAATCTCTCACATCAATTGTCAAAAAAAAAATACCATCCCTGTACTGGGTGCCACCTATTTTAGATAAGAAATCCCATGAATCTATTAAAATGTGTAGAAATTTCTTATAAAATTCTTTTAGTTTGACGTCCACAAAAATTGCAAGCGGTTGTGTTTTTGAACCTTGTGAGGACACAATTGGTCTTAAAGGTGGACTTTCTTTGTCCTTGTGCACCTTAGGTATACCAAATATTGCTGGAATAACTGGTTTTGTTACTCTTAGAAAATTGTATAATTCATTGTCTATTAGACCCTGTAGTAAATTGTCTTCTAAAATCATGTCTATTTTTCTGTAAGAAATATTCACTTCATTCCTAGATACTAGGCTATACCTACTATCTTTGTCCAGTATATCACATATTCTCTTAGTATAGTCCCATGTATCCATCAGCACTACCCCTCCACCTTTATCAGGTTTCATTATCCGTAAATTAACATTGTCACTTAATTGTTGTAGAGTACAAATTTCATTCTTAGTCAAATTGTGTCCTGTGGGTAAATGTTTCTTGTATCCATCCCTTATTGTACCCATGACACATCTTTCAAAATTCAGTATGTCTTGGTGTATTGGGGGGTTAAAAGTACTGGCTTTCTTGAGATTAGTTTTTTTTGTATTTAGTATTCCTTTCTTTGAACATGTGAAATAAATTCAACTTCCTAGTGAATAGCCTGATATCTAATAGGATTTCATCAATCCCAGGTTTTTTAACTGGGACAAATGTGAAACCTTTTGTAAACAAATTGAAATGTTCTTGTTTTACCTCAACATCTGTGTAGTTGTAAATAAAAAAATTGTCTTTAGATAAAATAACTATGTTAGACCCAACATTTCTCTCTATATTGTTTATACAATTCTCGTTGACATTAACACGTTCTTGAGACGTGGTAGTACAAATGTTACTATCTATTGAATCTCCCTGACACCCCCCCCCTCCTCTGTGGTGGTACATAATAATTCCTCGTTGCTACTGCGTAAGATGGTTGTTGGTCTAAATTCCTTATCCTTTCGGACCTTCTCGGTCCCTGCTCTTCTAAAGGGGTCCCATTATTAATAGTTTGGTCTCCATACTGGTTATATGTTTGTTTGTATCCCCCATAATGGCCTTGGTGTTCACCAACCCCCATTTCTGTTCCCCTGTTGTAACCTCCTTCCTTATTTTGGAAATTCCTTCTAAAATTCCTGTTGTCACAAAAATATGCTTTCCCCTCCCTGTATTCATTCAAGTCCCTCTCCAATTTTCTTGTCTTCCTAACATGATTCTTTGAAATCACATTGTCCACATCATACATAGTTTTAAAATACATATTCTTGTATTCATCAACAGAAAATAAAAGGTCAGCATTAATTTCCTCATACACAGTAGCAACGAGGAATTATTATGTCTATCCATGTCTAAGAAACAAATGCTAAAAATGGCCGAGGACCTAATCACCCTGATCAGGGGGTCCCATCCCCCTCCTAATAAAAGGCCCAGACAGGATGCAGACTATGCATCTTCTGACCAGGTGTCCATTTCCTCAGACTCTTCCTCGGACCTAGGTTATTCCTTACCCCCTTATGAGGATTCTGATGCTGAGGAATCAATTCCATCAGCATCTCCACCTGAGGATTACTCCTTTGGGGAGACCTTACATACCATGAGGGAGCATTTCCATTGGGAAGGTCAGGATTACTCAGAATCCAAAAAAAGACTCAGAGACTTCCTTTTATTGCCTCAACACAGACCCCTTGCTATCCCGCCAGTTTTAGACATTGTGGATGATGTGTACTCTGAATCCAGTTTGAACCCTGACTCCTTACCCCCAGCCCCAGTTAAACCTGATAGATGTTACAGAGTCCCTGACTCTCACAAATTTCTATACAAAAGCCCTGTTGCTGACCCTGAAACTATTTCTCAGGTACCAAAAGGGATTAAGGTCTCATCAGCAAAAAACCCAGGTCCCTCTGACAGAGATTCCAGAGCATTAGACAGATGGGGAAAGAAGGTATATACGTCTGCAACTTTAGCAATGAGAGCCTTGAATTGCCAGTTTCACATGCTAAAATATCAGCAATTTTTGATGTCTCAGTTGAAACAAAAGATGCTTCCAGATTCAGATCCTACTAACTTAAAAGAAATGCAGGATTTATTGCATGCAGCTGAACAAGTGGAAAAGCATACTTTGCAATGTGGATTTGCTTCCTTAGAGGCCTCCTGTAGAGCAGTAGTTACAGGCTCTGTCATTAGAAGACATGCTTGGCTAAAAGAGCATACGTTATCAGATTATGTTAAGGTCAAATTATTGGATGCACCTTTGCAGCGGGATGTGCTGTTTGGAGTTAAGGCAGAGAAGGTATTAAAGAAGATGGAGGATAAGGCAAAATCTATGCAAATGGTGAAAGATTTCTTACAGGTTCAGCCTCCTCGTTTTAGCAGAAATTGGCCAACTAAGAATTGGTCCTTTCCAGTCACAGATATACCTCAAAGGGGAAGATACAGACGTCCAAGAGATAGAAGTCAGACACAAGGCCCTTACAGGGCTTGACAATGGGGCACACCAGGCCAGAAAGAAGGGGAAGACAGGTCTCAACCTTATAAAAAACAGCCTCAATGACTTTTCTCTACAGCTGCCAAACAGTACTCTCTTGGCAGCCCCCTTAGGAGGAAAACTGGCACTTTTCTATCACAACTGGCATTGCATTACCAAAGACAAATGGGTTTTCATCATTGTATCTCAAGGTTACAGGTACCACTTTCACACCCTGCCAAGGCTAAAAGGAATGCGAAATCTGCCACCAAATCAATGGGCAGAGGCTCAAAAACAAATTACAGCACTCATGGACATGAGAGCTATTCAAAAGGTTCCACCACAGGAACAAGGACAAGGATTTTACTCAAGACTCTTTCTGGTTTCCAGAAAGGACAAAGCCTGGAGACCTATTCTGGACCTTTCTACACTAAACACTTACCTGGATCTTCTGAAATTCAAGATGTTGACACTACAGCAACTTCTTCACATGGTGGGCAAGAAAGCTTGGCTCGTGACTTTGGACCTCAAAGAGGCATACCTGCATGTCCCTATCAGACAAAACTGCAGAAGATACCTCAGATTTCTAGCTGGTTCAATGCACTATCAATTCTCTGCACTGCCCTTTGGCTTATCTACTGCGCCCAGGGTCTTCACAAAGTGCCTGGCACCAGTAATTGCATTTTGCAGGCAAAAAGGAATTCAAATTTATCCATACCTGGACGACTGCCTGATTCAAGCAGAGAGCAGGGACATTCTACTAAAGCATCTGGTGTACGTAAAAAAGTTATTAAGTTGCCTGGGGTACACAGTAAACAAAAAGAAATCAAAACTAGTGCCCTCGCAACAGATAATATTCCTGGGTGTCAGCTTGAACACAATGGCCCAGATGGCTTATCTCACGCCAGACAAGCAAGGACAACTGACTCAATATTTTTAATTAATGGAATCAAAGACCCAACTCCCTGCAAGAAAAATTCTGCAGACCTTGGGCTACATGGCATCTTGCATACTACTAATTCCATATGCCAGACTGCATATGAGGAAACTACAATGGTACCTAAAGAGAGTATGGTCTCAACACTGTCAAAGTTTGGAAACAGTTATATCACTAATTTCTTGCCTACAACAGGAGTTTCGATGGTGGGCACAAGCTTGTCACCTCAACAAGGGACAGCCTTTCTCTCAACCCACAGCCAGGCAGACACAGATGCATCGTATTATGCCTGGGGAGCACACATGGCAGGAAAATGTATCCAGGGTGAGTGGCCCACAGAGCAAAGACATCTCCACATCAATCAAAAAGAGATGCTAGCTGTACAAAATGCTATTATAGCTTTCAAGGACCTACTACATCCAGGACAATTACTACTAAAGACAGACAACACCACAGTTATGTGGTACATAAACAAGCAAGGGGGCACACACTCCTACCCCCTCTGCAGACAAGCCATGACCTTGTGGAACACAACTCTAAACTACCAAGTTCATCTGCAAGCACAATTCCTGCCAGGAGAGAAAAACACACTGGCAGACAACCTAAGCAGAAACATTATGGACCCACACGAATGGGAACTGAACCCACAAATATTCAGAATGATAACACAAAAATGGTGGAGCCCGGACATAGATCTGTTTGCTTCCCCAAAGAACTGCCAATTACAGAAATTCTGCACAAGGAGCGACCACCCACAAGCATGGAAAGTGGATGTTCTCTTATTCAGCTGGAAAAAACTACAATTATACGCTTTCCCACCTTTACCTCTCCTTCCAAAAGTACTCATAAAAGCCAGGCAGGAAAAGCCAAAAATGATACTGATTGCACCAGACTGGCCACGCCAGCACTGGTACCCAATCTTAAAGAACTTAGCACAAGACCCACCCTGGATTTTACCTCAAATCCCACAGTTGCTGACACAGCACAACAATCAGATACTTCACAGCCAGCTAAAGACCTTAAACCTAGCTGCATGGAAAATTCCCTAGTCAAGCAAGCAATGCCTCTCTCCAAAGCTGTTATGGGTGTCATTCTGGAGGCCAGAAGGCCTAGCACCAGGAAAGCATACTCGGATAAATGGAAGAGATGATGTGCCTGGAACCAAGCGCAAAGCCTTGACCCTCTTGTCCCAAATATTCCTCAGATACTACAATACTTAACTGAGATGCTGGGCAAGGGCCTCTCCTTTTCATCCATCAAGATCCACGCCTCAGCTATCTCTGCTCATTACAACACGGATCTACCAATTTTTTCTAACCCTTTGCTCAAACAACACCTCAGAGGGGCTAAAAACATAAGACTGCCCTGTAGAGCACCTACACCAACTTGGGACCTCAACTTTGTTTTGGAAAAATTAACTTTACCTCCTTTTGAGCCAGCTGCAGAACTAAAATGCATCTCTTGGAAAACTGCTCTGCTACTGGCAATAACATCAGCACGAAGAGTTTCAGAATTACAGGCACTAATGGCAGTGGAACCTTTCCTCATCTTCCACCAGGACAAGGTGTCTTTAAGAACTAGCCCTACATTTATGCCAAAGGTGGTATCAAGTGTGGCCCTAAACCAAACAATTCTCTTGCCATCTTTTTATCCAAAACCACAGAACAAAGGGGAGAGACTACTACATTCTTTGGACATTCACAGACAGCTACGCTTCTACTTGGACAAAACCAAAGCTTTCAGAAAATCTGAACAATTATTGGTAGCATATGCTGCAGGAGCACAGGGAAAAGCCATTTGAAAGCAGACTATTTCAAAATGGATAGGACACTGTATATGTTTCTGCTATACCCACCATGGGAAACCTGTACCTAGCAGCATTAGATCTCACTCCACCAGAGCAACAGCCACTTCAACAGCCTACCTCAGAGGAAGCAGCAACATAGAGTTCTGTGCATACCTTCACCAAACATTACCATTTGCCTTTATACTACAAATCCAGAGCTGGCTTCACCACTGCTGTACTGCAGGGCCTTATAGCCACCTCTAATGCCTTATAGATCCAGCCTCCCTACCTCAGCTTTGGGATTCCTCCCAAGTGTAATGACTGCAGCAGTGTAACACGTTGAACATAGTACAGTTTTGTACCTACCATAAATGTAGATGTTCGAGTGTTGACACTGCTGCAGTCCAGGTTACCCTTCCTTCTTCACCTCTTACTATCTGGTACTTACCTAGGGCATCTACCCTTTATTACCTATGGGGAGTATTTGCTGGTAACTAAAAATGGTTGTTTGCTTTTCTTTGGTATTGTTTACTAGCAATTTGAATTTCCTACCTATTTGGGGGCACCTGACATCTGGGGCAAGAAAAAACGAAGAAAATGGGGTCGGCTGCATCTTATATACCCCTGTCGCACTGATGTCAGGGAGGAGGCGACAGCAACCGACGCCGGACCAAGTCTTTGGAACTCTGGCTGACTGTGGGACTGCCTGACGGCAGGATAACCCAAGTGTAATGACTGCAGCAGTGTCAACACTTGAACATCTACATTTATGGTAGGTACAAAACTGTACTTTTCTTACTTACTATAGTTTATTTACAGATTCTTCCTCCAAACTATATTGTTCTGTTGACTTTTTAAATTATTTATAGCAATATTTCATAACTGTCCCTAGTGTCTAATGTTTCCCTCTATATTACAGTCTTTGTTCATTACGCTATGAGGAGTTGAAAGGTATGGCCTCAGGTGCCCCCCCACACACACATTCTCACAGACACCTCCAAAACATACAGAGAGGCAGACAATCACCATTACTCAAACACACAAAGCTTCATCCGATCACATTTAAAAACATGGAGTCCCTTTGACAAACACACACGTACACACACACACACACACACACACACACACACACACACACACACACACACACACACACACACACACACCCAGCCAGACGCAAACTCATATATACACTCAAATGATAGCACACACACCCCTGTAGACACACATATGAACACACACACACATGCTGTCATACAAGTATACCCACTCACATCCCACGACCACTGCCTCTCTATTAAACCCACAGTACCTAATCTCTTCCGTTAAAAGTAATGGGTGTTAACTGATACAGCTGGACATGTCAATATTCACAGCAATGAGGTTCTCTGTATTGCTCAGCTAAGTAAATATCTTTAATTGGGAATTTCCAAAGGAGAACGCCTTGCTAATGTCCATATGCTACTGCCCAGAAATGCCTCATTAGCTTTCTGGTAGGTTGTGGAGATAGTTCACTGCTATGATTGTGTGGACTGCGTAGAATCAAAGCAGGAGGGCTGTGTAAGAATTGGAAAGGGATCCTGCCAGTGGAAAGAAAAAACAGCTGTGTTAGAGCTTACCACTGGAGGTTGCCCTTTCTGAATTCCATGTACTATGTAAGAAAGTTAAGCAATGTGGTTATAACATCCCTCTTTCAAAATCCACTCATAGCTTCAGCATTCTACAGTTGTGATCTGTGTTTTTATATGCATGTGTTTCTTTGTATTCTTACATACAATGAAATAGCAGATAAACTGATATTTTAAAGAAATATTCTAACTTTCCATTAAATGACTGGGGTAGTCATGATACAGTTTGTGAAGCAATAGAAACTATTAACATTATACAGCACTGAGTATTATTAAGTTGAGGTGATCTGACCTAAATCACCTTTAAAAAATTATGTCACAAAGAAAACTATTAACAGAAGTATTTTAACTGACAAAGAAATTACCACTTTGATTTGCTGATGTACTGAATGGTCCAGAACTACTAGCAAACAAGTCATGTCAATGAATTTACCAAGAAGCAATTATTCAGATCTCTTCAGCATTCTTTAGCTGATGAGTGTAGTTTTGTTCCCAGGTGTTATATACTATATGTTTTTTTTTATTTTGTGTTCCATTTTCCCTTCTGTCATAGCAAACTATAAAGTAATGCTAGAAAAATAGTGTACTTTAATGCATGTTGCCATAGAGTTTTTATAGAATTAATGGGATAGTGATAATTAACACTTGTAATCTTGTTAACAAAATTTTATATTACAATAAAGCTTCAGAATGGAAAGGGCACTTAATGAGAGAAGATTAGCACTTTTGACAAGTCAGTTTGATCACACCTGTAGAGGCCTGGTTTAATTAGATTTTCATCATTATGTTATATATAATACCACAAAAATGCAGTAAATAGTCTATAAAAAATCTGTTCAGAGTGTTTAACATACACCACAGAAAGTCTGAAAGGAATATTATTTAACTGAGATGTTGTGAAGTGAGTTATAAAAAAAAAAAAAGATTTTTTTTCTTTGGAGTCTTTTGGTTCATAAGAAATTTGTGAATGGTGGAGATAATGCAAGTATATTACTTATGCTTAATTCATCAGTCAAGGCTGTTTTGAGAACTTTCTATGCCATAAGAATGTGCTGCCTGTACATCTGAGATAATGGGCTTCTCAAAGAGACAGAAGTCCCACTTGTATGTAGGACTTACTTTTACTGGAAGTAGGAAAGAAGAAATCATAGTATATGTAGGTTTTGTCTGTGCTTGCTTGCCTGTCTTAGGCTCTTCCTGTCATTGCATCTCCACCTGTATGTCAGACCTGGTATTGTACATGTAGCTCCACTAATAAGACAGACCTGGTATTGTACATGTAGCTCCACTAATAAGACAGACCTGGTATTGTACATGTAACTCCACTAGTAAGTCAGACCTGGTATTCTACATGCAGCACCACTTGTACGTCAGACCTGGTACTGTACATGCAGCTCCACCCATATGTCAGACCTGGTACTGTATATGCAGCTCCACCTGCATGTCAGACCTGGTACTATACATGCAGTGCCGCCTGTCTGTCAGACATGGCATTGTACCAGACACCAGTGACTGGAGTGCCACCACGAGAGAACTTCAGCCATACACTGAAGTCACCTCCACAGTCTTCTGGTAAGTTTGAACTTTGCTCAACATCATATAAGGGATTAGGGACTGAAATAATGGTTAAAGAGCTTACATCATAAGTACAAGGTACAGGGTTTGATTTTTACCTTTGGCTATTAGCCAGGTAGGTAATAGTCTGAAGACCGATTGCCTAGTGTTTACCTATATGGCAAGACATCTAATTTAAAACATAGACAGGCTTTCATTGCCAACACTATGCTCAGAACACCTACCATGTGGAGTGTACTCTGCAGTTGGACTACCGTTATCTGACTTCTCTGATGGCTGTACCTCACACTCAGAACTTTTATGAATTGCAGGTAATGTAGACTAATGCAGCTCAGTATCAGACATGCATTCTGTCTCTGTTTAGAATTACATGTTAACTGAGTTATAATGAAAAAAATAGCCTCTGTGAATTAATACATTCATCTGGCACAGGAAAGCTACAAACACGGGCACTTTGGTCAAGACTTATTCATCAAGTGTCTTGAAAAATAAATGTATTTTTATTGTTTTTGTTTTTCACTCAAACACTTTTTGTGTATAAGGTTATTGTAGTCTGGTAGTGGGTAACTCAACTCTGTACCCAAACATCAACACATAGTGGCTAGTGAGTTCTGATCCTCGTTTTACCAGCTTTATGCTTACCCTGGAAAACATAATGGCTATAAATCTCGAGCTGGCTGATGTAGTTTACAGTGGTTATGGGAATTAACTATTGTTCTACTGTCATGAGCACTTGGGCTAGCAAACCAGCAGGATGGGGGTTCATTATGACCATCTGTACATGTTAATAATCAAATTTACCTCAAGAGTGTAAAGTGAATGTGTACAACTTCCTTAGGTAAAACATGCTGTTACCTAAACCGCTTTATACTTTGGAGTTGCAAATCAGCAGATCAGAGTTATAATCACTGACTCACCAGGAACTGAACCACCTAAGATTGAGCACAGGGCATTCCAATGCAATCTTATCAAAAGAAACTGAAACTTGACAAAATTATTTTGAGTACACACACACACACACACACACACACATACACTCACTCACTCAATATTTTCAAGAATTTGGAATTAAATGTTAACTTCCCAGCACCCGTGTTCTCCCTTTCACTGTTTATAGTACTCTGTCACAAGTTAGTTAAAGCTAAACAAATTAGTAAAACACAACCTTTGAATATTTAATGGTAGGGATTATCTCTGCACAGTCATAGCTCAATGGAAGGATACCACACCATTGTAAGTAGACCAGTAAAAATGCACAAACCCTTAAGATAATAAATATACCACTAACAAGAAGCAGTTGAAGTTGTAGAATAAATGTCTTTCCTTAAAATGTATAAGTTAAAGCATTTTCTTTTCTAATGAATATGCAAACAGGACATAACATACGCAAACAACTGAAAAAAAATAAAACATAATGTTCTGAAAGGTCTGTTGAACATCTGAACAGGAAATTATCTGCTAACAGCAAGAGGAATTCTGTATTCTTACTCTTTCTGAGTTTTAAGTCTAACACAGAATTGTCATATTCCTCCCAGGTGGTATAATACACTTTGTCTCTGTTCCCATTAATATCCTTCAGCAAACAAAGCAGCAACACCTGTACTTTTTCTAAATTTTGACTGACTAGTAATTATTGACAATTCCTGTATTTATGAGACCACAAACAGGATTTTCTGCAGCTTTAGTTTGAATGAAAGATAATGCCTTCCTTTTTGTAGATCAGAGTGTGTGTTGTACCTTTAAGAGCTATTCCAGTCAGGGACCATGTGCATATAAGTACTGAGCATGTGCAAGCAAGAGTGCCATTTTAAGTGAGCAGCCAGAATGAAAGCATGCATATGTGTAGTACTCAATTAGTTAGTTCATTTAGTTTAAGATTTCAGTCATCCATCCTGACGTATTTGTGTATAATAAACTATTTAAATGGATACCCAGCCTCATTATCTTATTGAATACACAAAACGAGATTCATGGTGTCAAAAGCGGCATGTCTAAAATGATGTGGTGCCAGAAAGCGGTCCAAAACAAAACTTCTTCAAGACCATGAGGCACACAGTTTCTTTTGGAGGAATACACAGGAGTGAATCATCCCTGCTCAAACAACTCACAAACAGGTCAGAAAAACAAATCCAGGTACTAAAACTCATTTAAATGATTTTTTACTCAATGGATATAAAACAATTCAAAATGACTTTCTAATTAAACAAAATGTTTGAAATTAGGATATATTGATAAAAATATCAAAAATGCTTACAAAAGTGCTTGAAATAATTTCTGAATTGCATAAAATGTATAAAAAAGAGCAAACTACCATATTTTTTCACTGTTTCTTTTTCATATTAACTAAAGCTATTTGAGATATCCGAGGTGTGCAAAGTTTTTGCATGTTTGTGAAGTGTTACAGTACAGTTATTTAGCAAAATGCAGTCATTTTGAAGGAACTATCTTGTAGTTGAATATTTTTTCAAGTACCTGGCATATGTGTGTGTTTGCATTTGAACATAATTACAAAAGCATTTTGTTGGTATGGCAGAAGGATTTCACAGGCACGATCCACTAATATTTGATAATAATGTTACTGAAAACTGGAGAGTGTGTGCGCAAGAGTATGGTATTTTCATTCAGGCTTTTTCTGACAAAGCCACATGTACAAACACATTTATTCTACTTAATTTGGCTGGTTCAGAAGCCATTGAAAGGGAGCAATCATTTGTGTATGCCCCAGCAGTGTATGTAGAGGAGGAGGAAGACCGCCAAACTGTGGTGCCATCTGAAACTTGGGAAGACCCTATGTGCTTAAAACGTAAATTTAGAGAAATGTGTAACCCCCAAATGAATATTACATTGGAAAAGCTCATATTTTACACAAGTGATCAAAAGCCTGGTAAAACGTTTACAGCATATATAACTGACTTGAGAAAAAGGCAAAATGTGCAGATTTGGTGATTTAAGAGATGAGTTGATAAAAGACAGGCTTGTGTGCG
Source organism: Protopterus annectens (assembly GCF_019279795.1). NCBI lineage: Eukaryota > Metazoa > Chordata > Ceratodontiformes > Protopteridae > Protopterus > Protopterus annectens. The sequence continues at coordinate 1,439,590,397 of NC_056737.1, forward strand.
GTATTAAAGATGATGCAGTGAGAAAGATTTTGCTTCAAGACAGTGATTTAACTTTGAATAAGATCATAGAGATTTGTCAGATATATGAGCTCACAGAAAAGCACACAGATATGCTCACAAATGATAAAAGCATGCTTGCAGTGCCTTCCAGTGCTAATGTTGATAGTATGCAGCACAAGGTTAAAAGATGCAGGCCTAACAGCATGGCCCCACCCCAAGCCTTTCCAGCAAATTGAAGGACAGCTCCAGTAAAATCCAGAGCATGCTCAGTGAAGCAGAAGGTTGAGTCAGCAAAACCTGTGGCAAGCATCATAGTCAACTGTCATAATAAAAGAGGGAGCCATGAGCCCAAAAGAGAAACGTGCTTAGCTTTTGGTTAGCTGTGCCACACATGCAGAAAGTGGAATCATTTCAAAAAGTTCTGTAAATCAAAAGGGGCACATTTTTTTATTAAAAGAGAACATTTAAAGAGGCAAGTTGATCAGTTAGGAAGCTACAACCCTACTTTTATTTATTTATTTATTTAGTTTATTTATTTATTGACATTTGTTAACCTGGTTGATCCAGCTGGGTTTTTGGCCTGTTTTCAGTGGAGACCCAAAGAGAAAAGCTCCAATATAGATATATACAGACATAAAAAGGTAACAATTTTAACTGACATATGATAAAATATGAAAAAAAAAGAAAAAAATAATACAAGAACACTACAGATACAGGTGAAACATGCAAACTATTTACATTATGTAAACTATATGTTTACAGATTAGAGCTTTTGTACATATTTACATGCAGATTAATTGATCAGATGAGCGAGTTCTTTTTATGTTGATAATGTGTCAGTGCTTGATGAAACAGTCAATGCAGTAGATTTATGGGCAAAGAATGAAGTATTTTGTACTGATTTGATTACTGGGAGACCTGTAGAGCTAAAAGTTGATACTGGTTCAAAGGGCAATGTTATGTCAGCAGAAATGTTTGCCAAAATGAGAGCTAGTGAGAAGCTTGACCTGGCAAAGAAATTCAAATCGAAGGCTCACTAGTGCTTTCATGTTATTCCACTGGGAACAGCTATGACTTGCAGTTTTACATAGTCAAGAGGCACATGCAGTCATTGTTAGGCGTCAAAGATAATTTGAAGATTGGACTGCTTTCATTTAATGCACATGTAACAATGAAAATTTTTCACAGACTATTTTTTCTGACTATGCTGATCATTCTGAAGACAGGTTAGGCAAACTCCCCGTTGTGTACTCCTTGAAGTTTGACCATGAGGTAAGCCCAGTTATCAGGCCAGCACAGAAAGTTCTGGTAACCTTGCAAGGTAGAATCAAAGCTGAGCTAGACAGAATGGTTGGTGCATGCAGGAGTAATTGTCCATTGAATGGGTATCCTCCATGGTGGTAGCTCATAAGAAAAGCTTAAATGATATTAGAATATGTATTGATCTAAGAGATTTGAACAAAGCACTAAAATGACCTCATCATCCAATATGCACAGTTGAAGAAGTTGCTGCACTTATGCCATGTCCCACTATTTTTTTTTTTGGTCTTAGATGCAAAAAGTTCATTTTGGCAAATTTTACTTGACTGAAAGTCTTCATTGCAGATTTTTGAGAATGCCATTTTGGATAAATTCTGCCAGTGAAGTCTTTCAATGTGTGATGGAGCAAATGTGCTATAATAGTTGATGATATTTTTGTAGGAGGCAATGGTGATGTCAAACATAATAGAAACCTCAGGAAAGATCTGGAATATGCTCATGAAGTGAGTCTTAAGTTAAATCCTCAGAAATGCAAGTTCAGGCTATGAGAAGTTATTTATGTGGGCCATTTGTTTACCATTTCAGGCTTATGACCAGATTCTTCCAAGCAAACTGCAATCCTTGAGATGCCAGCAACAAACAATGTGATTTCCTTGCAATGTTTTCTTGGCATGGTCAACTACTTGGCCAAGTTTTTCCAGATTTGTGTAACCTTTCAGCACTACTAAGAGAGCCTGACAGGCAAAGATTTAACTTGGTCCTGGCCAGAACAACACCAAAGAGCATTTGATGTCCTGAAACAGAGTATTGCCAATCCACCCACTTTAAGAAACTATGATGTTCACAAACCTGTCACTCTTTCTTGTGATGCTTCGAAATTTGGTCTTGGTACAGTCATTCTTCAAAAGGGCAGACCAGTAGCCTATACATCCAAAACTCTCACCTAAATTGAGATGCAGCTGTGCTCATATAGAAAAAAAAGAAAGAGCTCTTGGCAATTGTGTTTGCATGTTCAAAGTTGCATGATTATATTTATGGCCAACCTATTCAAATCAAGATAGACCACCAACCTTTGATCACTATTTAGAAAAAGCCTGTGCACACAGCTCCTGTGAGATTTCAGTGCATGATGTTGAAATTGCAAAAGTATAATTTTCACTTGGTTTACACAAAAGGCAAACTTCTTTATCTTGCTGATACTTTATCCAGATCATCCAGAAGAAACACCGAACAACATGACAATGTGGAACCTGATTTTGAAGTCATGGAAGTGAGAAATGTTTCTTCCACACATCTTGATGAGCTCAGAACTGATACAGTTTCAGAGCCAGTTCTCCAGAAGCTCAACCACTTTATCAGTCAAGGATGGGACCGTCAAATCAATCTTGTTTACCATCAGACGTGCAGTAGTATTTTCCTTACAGGAACAAGATTTTAATGGAAGATGGTATCATCATGAAAGGCCTGAAAGTGATTGTTCAAAAATTCTTGCAACAAGCAAGCAATAATGCCTGACAGGGTTTGTGTTAATGTGTAATTAATGCCCACCCAGGTAAGTTATGAGGCCCAATGCCTGGAAGGGCATTAATTACACATTAAAACACATCCTGGAGGGCATTATTGTGCTTAGAGAACGGCCTATCTGTAAAATTGTTGTGTTTTACTTACTTATATATACTTTTCTTTATCACTATAATTTTTTAGTATATTTTTGATATAAAATAGTTCCTCCTCCTAATGTTTCAAACTTGCTGTAGTATATGTTAATGGTGTTGGAGGAAGCATTTTACAGCCAAAATATAACATTTTAAAATAACCAGATTATTTACTTTATTTTTTGGCCCTTACTCCTAAATTGTTTGGTTCACGGTCACTGGAGATTGAAGTTACTATATAATGACATAACATTTGAGCTTCAGATTTCCTTTACATTGGCAGCTTTTTTAATTATATAAGAGCAATATTTAAGTTTCTATTTTAGAGCCTTTGTTCCCCTTTATTTTAAGCTTTATCCAGATTTCTTCAGCTGAAAGCTGTAGGTATACAAACCTCTTTACTGCTGCTGCTGCCACTAGTCATTTCACTCAATCTCACACACACACATTCTCTGCTTCAGAAAAATACATGCTAACAAAACCCTGTTATTCTAGCAACTTTCTAAGTTTATAAGAGCAATAATTAAAATCTGTCCCTATTTTCAGCACTTTGTTTCCCATTTATTTGTGCTGAAAGGCATACTTCTCAACTGTCCAAATTTTTGCAGAATGTCCAGATTTTTGGCTCATAATTTTGATCTGATCCTCATAAAAGTTGGGTTTTTCTGGCAATTTACTGGGATGATCTGAGGACTGAAGTAATTAAAAAATAACACAAATTTGAGTTTCAGACTTCAAATCCTTCAGAAAATATACATTAAAACAATCCCTGTTGCTCTAGAATCTAAGTTTATAAGAGCAATATTTAATATCTGTCCTTATTTTTAGGCCTTTGACCCCCCCCCATCTTGCTGAGCTTTGTCCATATTTCTTGCACTGAATCGTTGAGAGGTATGCCAAGAGGTATGGTTAATCGCTCTTTTGTCTCCTCGCTTTCTCTCTCTCTCACACACACACACACACACACACACACACACACACACACACACACACACACACACACACACTTTTTATTTTACACTCGCTAAACAGCAGAAGCGCTGTTTGCCAGTGTAAAATAGTAGCTTAACCGATCTGTCTCTCACACTCATACAAGCATACACTTTCACACACTAAGACATACATTCTTTTATTTTACTTTTGTTTTATTTTACACTCGCTAAACAGCATAAGCATTGCTTAGAGAGTGTAAAACAGCAGCTCAACCAATCTCTCTCACACTCATACAATTTCACACACATACACACAGTTTTTTTTTACTTTTATTTTACACTCACCAAACAGCAAAAGTGCTGCTTAGCGAGTGTAAAATAGCAGCTCAACCAATCTCTCTCTCTCGCTCTCTCTCACACACTCATACACTTTTACACACATAGACACACTCTTTTACTTGTATTTTACACTCACTAAACAGCAAAAGCGCTGCTTAGCAAGTGTGAAATAATGGCAGCTGTTCCATTTTTCCTCAGTCTGAGCTCCATGGCAGCTTGATAAGCTGCCATGAAGTGGCAGACTCATTTTTCAGTGGGCATTACTTGTACATTAATGCCCTGCTGGAGAACGCTCATTCTGCAATCAGGATACTGATGTACAGTAAGCCCATTCTCAATGAGTATATTAATATCTTGCATCATGGCCTCCCAGGAACTGATTCTACCAAAAGAAGGGTGAGAGGACTATTTGGCCTTCTATACGAAAATATATTGAGAAAGAACTTTCAGCTTGTTCTGTTTCTAATAGTACTAAACCGCATCAACAAAAACAACCACTTCAGCTAAGCCAAATTCTTGAACTACTTTGGTTGACAGTACCTACAGATGTTTCAGAATGGAATGGTCAACATTGCTTGTTGTTAATAGATTCTTTTTCAAATTGGTTCTAGATTTACCTACTTCCTAATCTGATGTCCAATACTATAATTATGAAGTTGAGTCATTTTTCACTCCATAGTTGTCTGCACAAAGTCATTTCTGACAATGGTGCACAGTTTACAAGTCAGCAGTTTAAAATATTTGCTGAAATGTGTGACTTTGATCATGTTAGAAGTAGTCTTGAATACCCACAATCAAGCGGCCTAGCTGAACGTGCAGTTCAAAGTGCAAAACTGCTGTTGGAAAAGTCTAAATGTGACAATACTGATGTTTTTCTAAATGTGCTAAATCTCAGAAACATACCTCATGACAATCTTCTTGATTCACCTGCCCTGAGATTAATGTTGAGACAAACCAGAATCTCACTGCCAATCAGTAAGAATCTGATGGTTCCAAGTGCTAAAAACAACAAAACAGTAAAAGCTCAAATCCTAAAGAAGCATTTGTCCCAAAAGTTCTACTATGACAAAACCAGCAAGCCTTTAAATTCATCAAAAGAAAGAGAGATAGTGAGGATGCAGACATCAAAAGGATTTGACTGAATAGGACTTGTGAAACATTTGTGTGAAGAGCGAAGATAATACATTATTGAGTCACAAGGCATGGAATTCAGGTGGAATCGTAAACATTTTCTACTGGTGTCCGAGCCAGTGTTGCAGCATTTTGCTTGTAACAGAGACTCTAATTCTCAGAGTGATTTGTCCAATGTTCCTGAAACTATCCCTGAAAATCTTCAAGAAAAACTTTCCCCAGTGACTGTCCCTGTTGCTAAACCCAGTTCTAAGTACTACACTATGACGTCAGATCGTATCTCAAGACCTAATCCCAAATACATGGTAATCTGGACATTATTGCTATTGTTTGTGTATATCTCTATAATTTGCATGCTTATCCAATTGTCATTTTCATTGCAGGACAAAATAGTCAGAGAGGCAGGATATAGATCAGAGTGTGAGTTGTAGCTTTAAGAGCCATTCCAGTCAGTGAGCACATGCATATTAAGTACTGAGCACGTGCAAGCAAGAGAGCCATTTTGAGTGAGCAGCCAGAGTGAAAGCATGCATGTGTATAGTAGTCAGTCAGTCATTTAGTTAGTTCATTTAGTTTAATGTTTCAGGCATCCATACTGATGCTTGTGTATAATAAACTACTTAAATGAACACCCAGCCTCATCATCTTATTGAATACACAAGATGAGTGGAACACTTTTTGCTCTTAAATATCAAAGGAGGAAGGGTAAATGTGGGCTTAAAACTATAATTATAAGTGATTATAACTCTGATTTGTATTGGTAAAGTGTAAAGCTTTTGGGGGAGTGGTAGGTTTTTGCCATTGCCTAAGGGAGTTGTACACATTTACTTTGCACCTTTTAGACCAATTGTCCTATGTATATTAACAGCTAGAATCTTCAGGTAGCACACTTTACGGGTCTATATTAGATGATCAAACTTTCAAAAGTTCGGCTGTCATATGGTCGACACCATATGATTGAACTTTTAAAAGTTTGAGCATCTAATAAAAAAAAAAAAACTACACCGATAACCTACCTGAATGTTTTAAGAAGGGGGGAAGCCCCCCTGTACCCCCTGCACCCCCCGCTCTTTAAATATAACAACTCTGAAATCGCACTATGGTACAGAAAAGGGAAATCTTCCCATTCCATGCTGTATGGAGATCTCCATTAAAACGTTCAAACTTTCAAAAGTTCGATCATATGGTGTCGTCCATATGACGGTCAAACTTTTGAAAGTTTGATCATCTAATATAGACCCCACTTTACAACAGCACATTTGCACAGTCAAGAAGAAAGGCTTAATTTCACTTTTAAACTGTTTTAGATTTTCATAGTGGTAAATGCAATTGTATACCATTTTGCACATTTTATTTTGCATATTACATTTTACTTAAAAGTCAAGTAAAGTGCAGCTCCTTTTACTTTTATCACTTAAACAATTATATTTGCATGTTTTTGTTTGATATGACTAATATAACTAGTTCACTTTTGTGGATTTTTTTGAAAAGTAGCAACATCTTCCACACTTACCACAGTCTTTTTATACTTGGTAATTAGATACTTTGTCAGTGATAAGGCTCATCCAAGAATATATTTTTACAGTGAATATTCATAGTCATTTGAAGATTTGGGTTATTCCTCCCAAAGACTTTTATGAATGCATGCAGTTTAACCACTATTTTCAGGTGCTGGGTAACATGTCTGCACTCACAAAAGGTCACCAAAGAGGTGCTTGAAAGCATGTGGTAGGATTCAAGTAGCAGTAAGAAAGCTGAGTCCAATTGCCTCAAATATTTGATGAATCACTTAGCAGTCTTCAATAGTAAATGCCTGAGTGGAAATTACTTCAACCATATATCGTGACACTCCACATTCTAACAAGAATGTATGAAATGAAATAAACATGCTTAAAAATATCTTTATCCTATGGCTGGTTTATTCAGATGGACCATTTCCACTACACTTTCTGTATATGCTTACATCACTGTTGCTTTTTCTGTTTTTTTTCCTTCTGTTTGGCATCTTGTCTAGTCTGAGGACAGTCTGTACCTCTTCCTTAGATTTATAGACATTAGCACTTTTTGGTTTCAGACAAAACCCTCAAAAAAATTCACTGCCACCTTTGTGAAATGTCTCTTTTGATATATGGTAGCTTAATGCAATCAAATGTGTGCAAATGATGTTTCTGCTTACAGCATTACAGAAGAGATGCACTTTATATGATAACAACATTAAACAGTCTTGTATATTCCCATTATAAAAAACGTGAGCAGTACCTGACTGTTGCATTTTTACATCACATCAGTCATGCAAAATGTCAAGAGATTCTGTGTCTGCTGTACTTGTTGTCACCTTTGAGGTTTTAAGGTGAGCTGCATTATGCAGTAACTGCTACACTATTTTCACATTTCTTAATAACTGTAATTTAAAAATGCATCACTGTAATTGACTTGCTGTTATATGAGATTGTAGTTTTTATGTTATATTGGTGGCTGATATTACTGGCTCAGTGTCTCACCATATCAAGCCTTTTGGGAAAAGGCTGTGACTAAAAGTAGCCACTCAGATCAGTTTGGTGATTATGTTAAGTGAATGAATGAATGAATAAATTCATTCATTAATTTTTGAGCAGATATTCATAGCTGGACTGAGCAACACATTATGTGCATCACCATATAACCAAATGCAGACAAGAGTGTGCTCAATAACTGGGCAATGACAGCAATATAGGATAAGCTGACAGGAATGAATCTTAGCCAGTGTTTCTCAAAAGAAATGGCATGATATTAATATAAAATTGTATTATGAAATGGCATTCATGTTGAGGAAGCAGCTGTTATAATATTGCAGTCAGGGATGATTAAATTTTCAGAAGGAAATCATTTTTAAATTCCTTACTAGGCACACAGCCAATTTATGAAGAACAATGGCAAACAAATCCACAACAGCTCCATTATTCACTGCATTCGATGCCTCTATCAAAACTTTACTTTCCAAATCCCTTGAAGCTTCTTATTAGAATAAATCTGTTGCTAAATTATCCCTACTCCCTCATCCTGCTTAATGTTGGAAATGCTAGCTTTATTGGTACTTCTCTACTCATTTCATAAACAGCTTCAATAATTTGTCATTTCCCATAACACACTTTTGAACAGAAATCAGATTAAAAGTGTCCCCAAAGGCAAGATTTGGAAAGTTAAGCAAAATGCCTATTATTTCAAAGTTTTCTAAGATTTCAGAGATTAAGTTAAAGTACAATGTGCTTTCTAATAAACATGCATATTATCTGCTCCATCAGCATGCAAAAATTTGATTTCATGAAACTTCCAAATTATTCAAAGAAGGGATGTCTTTGCACATTCCAAGCAACCGCAGAAGGGAAATATTAGGTAACAAAATAGTGAAGCTCTTTCACCTGTGTTTCAGTAAAACAAGTGACTTCCATAGACAGAATCATGTATTCTCCCCAGTATTAAAAAATAAATAAGCATGTTTGTGGAAAACTGCATATATCTTATGAATATTCCAAATATGACTCATTACTTAAATAATAATAGCAAAACGTGGACTACACACTGTTCTAAGTGCACTAGATAAATCCTGCCTTTTTCTTTGTTTAGCCATGGCAAGAAATAAGCTGGTTCTGAAAACTGAAATACTAAAAAGGCAACATGTCTGTTCTGTTATGCAACTAAATGATCTGTGAATGGCAGAAAAAGAATTGAGTAAAATCTATGAATTATTTAAACCGAGCAGATGCTTTCACATTTTTTCAATTAAATATCTGTATCTGTTGTCAGTGAATGTCATGCTTTCTTGTGTGTACCATCATACTGTACATTTCTAGGGGTAGGAAATTTATCTCACAAGCTACAAGGCAGTCTGTGACAATAACAGTCCATGAAATGTATGTCATAGTACACCATCTATGACTACTGCTTGTAGGACAAAACTATACAGGTACTATCACTTCAAATGTAGACTGAACTTCCAGACCTTAATTAACTTGTTATATTGTAGAAGACTAAAGCTGAAAGTTGTCATTTAAACATTGAATGCAGTGAGCACATAAACGTCTTGTAATCAAAGGCCGAAATCAAACAAGTTTTAAAGATTTTTTTTTTCTTTTTGCAAAAGGAGTAACAAAAAAAACAAAAACACAAAAAATTACTGGAATAATATAGGGGAATGGGGCAATGTGTAGAACATATAGGTTGGGGTTCAAAAAGGACTGCTGCTAGAGGCAAAACTGTAAAACAAGTGATACTGAACACCCACAGACACACTTGCTGATTCAGAGACAGGCCCACCTGAGTAATTTTGCATGTTCAGTATAATAACCAAGGCAGGCCATCTCCACAGCTGTGCTACATGCTAATGAGGTATTCCTGGTGAACAGCTACTGCTAATTAGCCATGCATGTGTTTACCCCCACAAATGCCTGTGGGATGAGATTTACACAGTCAAGCAATTCAGAGCTGTGTAAATTAGCATGGCTGGACGGGTTAATTAGCACAACCAAAAATAAGTTCTCCCATTATTTTCAGTGGGAGAGACTACATTGCAGATGAGCACTGGAAAGTGTTACAAAGTGCAGAGAAGTAGTAGTGGCAGAGATCGTGTGTATGTGCTTGTATATGCATAGCAGTGTGTGTTCTGATACTATTCATACTGTGTGTGTGTGTCAGTCTGCCTGGTTGACCACAGTCAAGTAGTTATTGTAGTGTAGCTGCATGTGTGAGTGTGTGTGTGTGTGTGTGTGTGTGTGTGTGTGTGTGTGGGGGGGGGTAAATGGCTAAGTGTGTAAATGAGTGCATTCATGTTAAACAATGCCCCTCACTGGCCCTATTTCCCACTTGCTTTATTTTAGTGTTTGCATGAATCAGACACCTTTGAGAACACGGGTTGACTTAGCTAGATTTGTAAGGGCCCTGAGGCTTTTAGCCTAGCAACCTCCTTTGATCCTATGGAGGGGCAGTGTCACATACAGTGAGTGTGTATCTGTGTGTCTGCAAGTGTGTGCGAATGCCTGCATGCATGTACAAGTGTGAATGAGGGAATACCTATGCCTACATGATTCATGGGCAGCCAGTGGTAATTACCTCTGAAAAGTGCTGTTTAGCATTGTCAGTAATCACCCTCAATTCAGAGACATGAAAATTAGCCAATAATGAGGTCTTACTCATTTCAGATAAACTTCTCTAAAAATCAGATTTTATACGGTCACATGAACTGTACCTCACAGTGGTTGCAGTTTGTGTAAGTGTAAGGGATTATTTCTTAATCCCAGGAATGGTATTAAGAGAAATGTACAACCTTAAGTTATGAAATACAAATGAAATGTTCTCCTGACAATTAAGAGACATATCAGATATTAAACTGATAAGAACAGATACTACACTTGATCTTAGCCAAAAGGCCGAGAAGCGATTAAATGTATTGACTAATTGCATATTCTACTACAGCATTTATAACTTAAACTGACTCTTCAGTGTTCCAGTAACATAAGGTAGAAAATGATTTAAGCACTCTGGGTGTGCTAAACAAAAGAGATCCAAGTATACAACAAAGGGATAGTCCTACAGTGATTGTTCCCTACAGCCATTTGATTGGCTGCATCATAATAATTTATAAATATGAGGGCTGCATTGATTTTTGGTCTTACTATACAGCTTATGTACTAAATGCCAGCCATAATAGCTATTTACAATTTGCTGGGCTATGTTGGTAAGTGTAGAATGAAACCATTGCTGATTAGATTTCTTTGAAGAGGAGTTGAATATCATTTATGTTCAAGGGATATAATTTGATATATATTTATTGAAAATTACTTTCTAGCTTGCCAGAACTAACAGTAAGAGTAATTGCTTTCAGTTTATGACATTATCTTGGGTGTTAGAACTCTGTAAGAGCACAAGTATGCAGTCCATAGCCCTGCTTACCCAGCAGTGCACAAAGAAAACAGCAAAGACCTCAAGACCATTTTATAGGTTCATAGGTTGGTACTAGACTATCGGCCCTAGGGCCTATACAAGCCTAGCCATAACAATTTCCTGGCTATTTCTTCCCACAATATTTACTTCCCTGGACCCTTGTCTAGCAGGGTGACTGACGTGATCCCTGGGGTGAATTTCCTTTCTCCCATCCAATCATCAAGGTTCCTTTTGAAGAGGGCCAAAGAGGTGCTCTGCTTGACATGTATGGGCAGTCTATTCCAGAGTCTGGGGAGTCTCTGGGTCAGGAACCTATCCCTCCAACATGTTTTGTTCATTGTGATGACAAGGTTTAGATCCCTGGAGCGTGTGGCTCTGAGGGATTGGGATTTCTTTAAGTGTAGCATGTCCAACAGATCTGGGATTGACATGGCTTTGTATGTTAAGCAGAGATCGTCTCTGAGTAGATAATATCCGACAAAGTATAGCTGGAGTTTTTAAGGCGATTAGCGTAGGGCATCTGCTATAGGCCTGTGATTCTTTTAGTGAGGTATTTCTGCGGCCTTTCCAGTTGTTGCAGATGTCTTGAGAGGTACATACCAAATGGGGCGTTGTATTCTATAATGGGTCTAATGAGGGATGAGTACAGTGGGACAATGACCTTCTTTTTTCTGAATGAAAAGCCCTTAGTGATGAAGTGTGCCACATAGAAGGATTTCCTGACTGTTGTGATGATGTGGTTATCGAAGGTGACACCACTGTCTACCTGTGTCCCTAAGTCTCTTATCACACTTTCAGTGTTTAGTGTACTGCTACCTATGTGGTAATTCATGGGTACATGTTTTTTCCCAAAGGGGATAACTATACATTTGTTGGCATTGAGCTTGAGCCCATGGCTCTAGCACCAAGCATCTGTTTCTGTAAGGCCCTTTTTCTAGAGTATTCACATCATTTGGTGATTCAATAATAGCTCCCAGTTTGCAGCCATCTGTGAACTTTGTTAGCCAGAGTCTCTTAGTGTTGGCCTGTACTTCAGAGAAGTAGATGCCAAACAAGAGTGGTCCAGGACTGAACCCTGAGGTACTCCACTTGTCACTTGTCTGGAGCTGGATTTGGAGTGACTACTTTTACAGTGTGGGTTCTGTCAGTAAGCCAGTTGGCAACCCATCGAGTTACGTACGGATTAATGCCCAGCTTAGTAAGTCTAGCTATGATTCCAGAGTGGGGGTTGGTGTCAAAGGCCTTGGCGAGATCCATATAGGCTGTGTGGACTGCCTTACCCTCATTCACAGCTCTGGAGACTAATTCAAAGAAGTCAATCAGGTTCAGGAGACAAGATTGGCCCTTCATGAACCCAAACTGGGTGGGGTCCAGTGTTTGAAGGTTGCCAATGTCTTTGTTTAAAAGTTCCATCATAATACGTTCCATGGCCTTGCAGATCAGGCTCATCAGACTGATGGGGCAGTAGTTCCCAGGATCCAAGGTGGATCACCCCTTGTGGAGTGGGATAACTGTAGCTATGTGCCACTCAGTGGGCACAAAGCCTGAGGTGAGGCTATGATTCAACATGACACTTAGGTGAGGTGCCAGTTCATTTTGTAGTTCATGTAATACACAGCCCGGGATGTCATCTGGTCCCATGGTTGCTGTAATCTTAGTATTGGAGAGTGTGTTTTTTACCTGTGTGGCCATTATTACCGGAATTGAGATGGGCCATTTAAGGGGTGAGATGGGGGTGAAGTTGGCACTGAATTGATCTGCTAGGATATTGGCAATATCCTTGGGATCAGTATGTTTAATGCCACTCTGTTGTAGCTCAGAGCAGATCTGAGCATTGCCATTTAGATTCTTGACATAGTTATAGAATGCCTTGTGGTTGTCTTTAGAACCTTTGGCAATTTTATTTTCATAACTATATTTGGAGGATTTTATGAGGGATCTCATCTTCTTACTGAGGCTGGTAAGGGAGTTTTTTGCATCCTGGGATTTTCCTCTTTTCTGAAACAGTTTCTTCCTTTTGTTGTAAAGTTTGTTTATGGCAGGGGATCACCAGATTGGCTTCCTTTTTTTGGAGGAGAGCATCTTGGTTCTATTTGGGATGGCACGATTCATGCATGAGTGGATGTGCCATACAGTGCCTTAGTGCAGGATTCAGCAGTCAAACTTTCAGTTCCCATCTGCAAGAGTGTCACAAAGTTTGTCACTTCTGACTTGAGTAGCATGAAGTTGGCTTTGGAGAAGTTTTTTATGGTGGTTTCCTTACTGGGGGGTGGGGGTGGAATGTGGATGTTAAGGGTGATTAGCTTATGGTCAGACCTAGCCAACAAGGGGGTGTCCACTGGTGTGGAGCATCAATTCCCCATGTTCATAATGACCAGGTCTAGAATATTGGAGCCCCTGGTAGGACTATGGATTAGTTGATCCAGGGCATTGGAATTTATGAATTCCAAGAACTGTTGGGCAAAGGTGTTGGTACATGAGTAGTTTTCCCAGTTAATGGCAGGGTAGTTGAAATCACCCAGCATTAGAGTGTCTTGTTGTATCTTAACATGTTCCAGTATGTTTAGAAAGGTGTAGTGAGAATCTTGGGGCATGGTGGGGGATCTGTAGCAAGCTACAGTTTAGATTGCTGTCTTACCTAGTGTTAGTTGCACCTGGAGAATTTCAGACACATTGTGTTGGGCCACTAGCCTGCTGGTGTGAATATCCTTGGTGAATATGGACACTCCGTCACCTTTAGTGGTCCTGGTTTGGTGGCCGAAAAGTGTTTTAAGAGTTGTAGCCTGGTATTGCAGGGGTGCTGTCTGGAGCCTTGAACCAGGTCTCAGTCACTGCACAGATATCATTGTTCTCCATTTTTAGGAGTGCCTCGAGAGAGTGCATTTTGAGCTTTAGACTTCTAGCATTAAGTAGCATTACCTTTAGAATTTGCTTGCTTGTACCTGTTATGGTGGTGGTTTTGTCCTTTGAACTTTGCCTAAAAAAGGCACTATAGGGGTGGTAAGAGCCCTAGCCAGTAACCTGAATCCCAGGGGTGACAGGTGCAGACCATCTCTGGCAAAGCATCGTGGTCTGTCAGTCATGTTGTCCCAGGCAGACAGATACTGGATCCCTTTTGAATGACACCAGAAGATTAGCCAATTGTTGAAGTCAATAATTTTGTCCTTATATTGTGGTACCATTCTAGGTGAAGGCAGGATGCTACTCAGGGCTAGGGTCATACCTGGCTGGGCCACATGATCCGAGAGCTCTTCCATGTCTCGTTTCATGTAGTCCAGGGAGGTACGTCTCAAGTCATTCACTCCAACATGGACAATGACAGAGTCATATTTGTACTTGTTGTGGAGTGACTTGAGTGCATGCATTATGTGGTGGATCTTGGCACCAGACAGGCAGCTGACTGTAATTTTCTCCTTGTTCAGCCTGGTGAGTGGGACATCAGTGTGCCTGACTATAGAGTCACCTATGACTAAAGTTTTAGGTGCCTTGTCTTGCTTTAGGGGCTGTTGCTAGGTGGCACACTGGTTTTGTGAGCTATGTGACACTTTGGTTGTGATTGGTGTTTGTTTTCATTTCAGCTTCGGAGGTCCTTGTTGCTTGGGCAGGTTACAGTTAACAGCCTCCTTATATGCGGATTTAATGTTGCTATGTGTGGGTGTTGGTGGTGTGGGTTTAGAAGGGCTACGTGTTGCTTGAGGTGTAGTGTGGGTGTTAACCTTCTCCTCTTGACTGTCTAGCACAATCTTTGGTGGAGAGATTTGCTTCCAGTTTGGCTATGTAAGTGCATCTCTCACAGGTAGTAGTGT
Source organism: Protopterus annectens (assembly GCF_019279795.1). Taxonomy (NCBI): domain Eukaryota; kingdom Metazoa; phylum Chordata; order Ceratodontiformes; family Protopteridae; genus Protopterus; species Protopterus annectens. The sequence goes on from NC_056737.1 coordinate 1,439,605,436, forward strand.
TGGGTGGTAAGAGGAGATGGTTGTCTGTGTACATGAGACAATAGTTGCATTGCCCCAGTATGCCCAGATTCACCAAGTGGACAGGAGAAATCACCGGGAGCTGACCCTTGAACATGCTTGGTTTGGTGCTTTGTTTGTAAAGTACAGCAGCTGTTTTCCCTTGCCTTAGCAAGGCACTTTGCAATTATAGGCTGTTTAGTGCCTACTATTAATTTCTCCTTATTAACAAGGAGAGTTGAGTGCTTGTATCAGTTTAAGGTTTCCTAGTGCTTTCCAGCAGGTATTAGAGCAAGTGCTAGTCACAGGGATGTTTAAAGGTAAGATGAAGAAAAATGGTTTATCCTAAGCACTGCATTGTGCACTAGATAAGTTAGATGTGAAAGTAGGTAACTTAAGTTTTACCTGTCTGAAAAGTTAAGTTTTAGTGGAGAGTCGCTATTTTTAAAACAGCAAGATAGATTGAAAGACGGTGGTCACTTTTGTATTCTGGTACTATGGAATACAGTAGGATGGCCAATAAATTTAAATAGTTGAAGGAGAGTGATTTCACAAAATGATAATTTTGAGCTTTCTCACACAAGCCAGTGAAAGCAGAGAGGAAATGAGATATATGGTCAAATTAACCTTAGTGGCAGGCAACTAGAAAGACAGTGGTATTTAAGAACATGGCAGTAAGCGGGTGGGTGGGAAAAAAATTCTGCATGATTCTCAGGAGACAGAGCTGTGGTCTCTTTTGAAGTTTTAATATGCAGTTAAAAGCAGAATACAAGTAAAACACAAGGTAAAGAAAACAAATCACAGTATTCAAAATATAAAAAGGCAATAAAGTAATACAAAATACAAGAAATATAAAGCAAACTAACTTTTAATTCACAGCAAAGTGTAGCAGAATCTGGTGAGCTTTTCTAGTAAAGCTCCAAAATGTTTTACTTTACCCCTTAAATAGAAGGTATAATTCCTAGCTCCACCCCCTCAGTTCACAAATGATTAACCTTAAGTGACCTCTTCTATCTTATGTATGAGTCCTTAACTGGTCAGTTCTAATTTCTGCCTGACTCACAAGAGACAGAGCTGTGGTCTCTTTTGATGTTTTAATATGCAGTTAAAAGCAGAATACAAGTAAAACACAAGGTAAAGAAAACAAATCACAGTATTCAAAATATAAAAAGGCAATAAAGTAATACAAAATACAACAAATAAAAAGCAAACTAACCTTTCCATCACAGCAAAGTGTAGCAGAGTCTGGTGAGCTTTTCTAGTAAATAAATAGATAACATTTGCCATAGATAACTCACTATTTCTCTGCCAGCATACTATATAAATACGAACAGCATACTATCCTAACTATTTCAAAGGCCCTGCTGAATGGGTGGCATTGCAGATGGCCATCCCAGGCCAGTCTGTTCTCTTCTAGCCAAGTGGTGTACCTACTATGCCCCTTGTCAACCAGATCACTAGCCACATGCAGCATTGTAAAGCATTTGCTCACATATTCTAAATCTTCACATGGCCCAGAAAAGAAATAGAGGAATGAAAAGGTGCGTGTGTGTGTGTGTGTGTGTGTATGTGTGTGTGTGTGTGTGTGTGTTTAGGGTGGGTTGTTAGCAATGCAGTGACTGCTTCTAAATCAGGGTGGCAGGGAGGGAATGGATGAATGGATGAGCTGCGACTAATGATGATGAGAGGCCTGAGATCAAGCATTAAATATGACCATTATTGAGCTATAAGCCAACAGAAAACCCATTGGAGGGCAAGACAAAGTCTATGCCATAGAATTAAATTATCTATAGCCAGGCTTTCCAAACAGAACATAAAGAATGCATCAAAAACTTTGCAACCATTTTATTAATAAAGCAGAAGTTTTGTCACCAATAACTTACGAGTTGTCAGCCACCAAACCGTATAGATCTGGTCAGTATAATATCCCATTTATTAAAAAGTATCTGCTGACTGGGTCACATGACAGACAGCCCTGCTAGTCTCATCTGTTCCCTTCTTGCCAGGAGATGTACCCACCAGGCCTCCTCAGCAACCTTACCACAAGCCACATGCAGCTTTGTAAACCACACATTCAAATATTCTTAATCTTCCCATGGCCCAGGAAAGATAGGGAGAAGTAAAAACTGGAGAGGCAGCACAGTGATACCACCTGTCTGCCAACAATACAAACTGTTTCTCCCCCTTTCCTAGACATAAAAATTTTAGGCAAGAAAATATTATCAAATAAATAAGCAAACATCTAACTATAGGTTCATAGATAAATTAGTACTAGGCTAACTGCTCTTGTGAGCCAGTTTAAGCCTAGCCAATTATCCCTTGTGAGACTCAAACCCTGCACCTTTTGTTTGTAAGGCAAACACCTTAACCATTAGGCCACCCTCCCAATTTGAACAGATATCAAAATAAAATGTGTTAGGATAGATGTTAAATAGAACTTTTAAAAATAATATTTGAATATGAAGATGTACATCGAGGCTGAATAAATTTATTTATTTATATTGTTTGTGTATGTTGACTAGGAAAGTTTCCATTTTCAGTGGAGGCTCAGGGAGAAAATCTCCACATGTAATTCCCAAAGCATTGTTACAAAGTTTCCAAGAGCTTACAAAAATAATTTTGTTTACATGAGAAACACTATACATAATTCACAGACATAAAAAATATACAATGTACAAAATATAACCATTATTTGAAACTAGATATAGACAAGTCACTGATATTTAGGGAAAGATACATTGTTGATCAGAGACGTATGAGGCAAAAAGTTGTGATATTTCATGATTGACTTACCGACATCCAGAGATATGTGTATAAGTATTGGATAGCCTTAGGTAGAGTGAGAACGTTGCATGAGGAAGATATGTAATGGCATGAATGGGACTGGGAGAGGAAAGTGGGGGGAGTAAGACAGGAGGCTGAGAGATGGTAGAAGAGGAGAGATGAGTAGAGTGTTAGAGGATAGGGTTCAGAGGGAAAGACAGGTGTAGTCATGGAAAAAATGTAAACGGGGGAAGATGGGGTATAATGTGGTACATAATTTGTAGGAGGAAAGGGTTGTGTGTTAAAATATGGTAATGGATATAGACTGTTAGCAGTGGTGGTACAGTAGGGGAGTGTAGAAGTATTTAGTGGGGTGGTGTAAGGTGTAGTGATAGGAGGGAAACAGATGCAGTAAAAGTAGGAAGGTGATCTAGAAGTTTAGTAAGTTGTTGAAAAAATGGAGAAAGACTTAGTATGTGGTTAGAACTTAACCAGGTTTATCACAATAATACAGCCAAGTTTCACAAAGGTGTTGTCTGAGTCAAGCTTTGAAGATATTTTGTTTATGCTCAGTTTTGAGTGGATCAAGGATGTTATTCCAAATTTTAGAGATATAGTTGGAGTAGGGAGAGTGACTAGCAGTATTACTGGATTTAATGACATGTAAGAGATATATGTTAGATGATTGCGGATCTCTGCTGTTGTAGTACAGCTGGATTGTATTTTGAAGTCCTGTGCATTTTTATTGTGAATAAATAAGCTTTTGAGCTGTGATTATTTGGGTAAAAGTCAGGTAGTGGTATAATTCTAGCCACTGTAATTCATTCAGTGCCTCGCAGTGGTGGATCCTGTAAGGGGAATTTGGCTATTTTATTGTTTTATTTAAGTTAAAGATTGGCACAGCATATAATAGTATAAGAAGTAAGAAGGTCCTAGAATATTGATTGGCTACTTGACTCTGTGAGGGTATGGCTTTATCCTGTAAAGGAAGCCAAGCTTCATGTGTGTGCTTTTCGATAGCTTGAGATATATGTTCTACTTTTATCAACAGACTGTGAGCAGTTCCTTTAAACACATTCAAAGGTCCAACAAAAAAAAAAAACTGAAGCAACTGCCTACATACAAGAACACAGAGAGCGGAACCACGTGCAAACCAGTAAAAGCCACTGCAAGTTCTACTCTTATCAACAGACTGTGAGCAGTTCCTTTAAACACATTCAAAGGTCCAAGAAAAAAAAAAAAACCTGAAGCAACTGCCTGCATACAAGAACATGGAGAACGGAACCCCATACATAAAAGCCACTGGAAGTTCTACTCTTATCAACAGACTGTGAGCAGTTCCCTTAAACACATTCAAAGGTCAAAAAAAAAATAAAACCTGAAGCAACTGCCTGCATACAAGAACACAGAGAGCAGAACCCAGTACACAAACCAGTAAAAGCCACTGCACATTCTACTTTTATCAACAGACTGTGAGCAGTTCCTTTAAACACATCACTCAAGGTAAAAACCTGAAGCAACTGCCTGCATACAAGAACATGGAGAATGGAACCCCATACATAAAAGCCACTGGAAGTTCTAATTTTATCAACAGACTGTGAGCAGTGTAGGTCTATTATAATCTCTCATTTACTGTAACAAATATATACATTTTTCCAAAGCTTTGCATTTATTTTATATTCTCATATTTTATTTATCTTGTATATCACATTTCTTTTATATTCAAGCTTTACATTTATTTTATATTCTACTTTCCTGATGCTCTACTAAATTTGCTTTTGAATTCACACAGATAAACAGACACCTTTAGGTACTGACCTGGGCTAGCTGGTTGATTGTTTGTTTGTTCTCTTGTCACAGCTTTCTCCAAGTCCTGGTCCATAGCCACCCCCCTTTTCTTGTTCTCCTAACATAATTCTAGTGTAAGTTTCCTAGCCCTGACAAACCTATTTTCTCACAGCTTTCCTAACATAATCTTATTGTAAGCTTCCCAGCCTTGTCAGTCCTGTTTATTCCCTCCCTCTTCCTCTTGAGAGTTTACTTATTCCTCCCCTGAGCTGTGGCACCATCTTTAAATACTAAAAACCTCTGACTGACTACTGTCTGTTTCTGTCTGTCCCACAGGCATCCCTCAGTAATGTGCACTTACTGCATGTCCCTTTCTAAAACCCCTGGCATAACTACATTATTTTCCTACTTCTCAGTGAACTGCATCTCCCCATTGGTACATAAATAATAAAAACAAAGAAAAGTTAACATTCAAACCAAAATGAAAGGCTGCCCTCTTTCTGTAGTTGCTAACCTTCTCACTGATTGTTTTCTGTTTGGCAACTGCTGCCTCTCCTCTACCCTGCCCCCAAATCTCACCCACTCCCACTGCCTGTACTTTTATACATCCCTTACTCCTCCCCACCCAACACCTCTCCAATCACAACACACCTAAGCCAATCCCCAACCACCTGTAGATATGTATCACTCCATCCACCCCTCCTAGAATGCTCTACATAACATCTCTCCCTATAAACCATTTGCCCTACTAATCTCTCTCTCCTCTCTTACCTATTCTTTCCTTTTTTCCCTCATACACTCCACTACATCTTACCATCAACCTCACTTCCCATCCTACTCATCCGTCTCACATGAACTCTTTACCTCTAACCCAATCTATTTCTTCAAACTAAAACTGCTCCCAACCCAACCCCTCTGTACTCCCCTCTTAAATGTGGTACCAGAAAATCACTACTGTCATACAACCCAAGCTACCCTTGCCCAACACACTGCCTCACTCTTCTACTCCACCACATCTCTATCTCACTAGCCGGCGACATCCACCCCAACCCCGGACCCTTCTCTAAGATCTGTCTCACCAAACCCTCCACTCAACTCACAAACTCAAAGTCCATTCATCTTACAGTACTTAACGCACAAAGCCTAAAAATAAAATCCCCAACCTCCATGCCTGGCTGTCCCATAACCACCCCAACATTAACGCCATTTCTGAAACCTGGCTGAAACCTATATAAAAGATAGTGAAATCCTACCACCAGGTTTCCAAATCATTTGCAATGACACAGCACACAAAAAAGGAGGTGGAGTAGCAATAATCTACCCCACTGCCCATACCATAACTCCCTACTCCATTAAAATACTAACCTTTGCCAATGCTGAAATTATAATAGGTTTACTAAAAATACACAACCACAAGTCCATATGTATCGCTGCCCACTATATTCCCCCAGGTGATAATATCAAAACTCTTGAAAACATCCTGTCCTCGTTCTCCTCCAATATCAAAAATTAAACTTATACACTCAGTGATACCAACACCAACTGGAATACTATTAATTCTAAAGCCCCATCCCACACAATCAACCTGTACAACTTCTCCCAACTAGTACAATCTCTAACCAGACCAAATAAAGGTGGCACCTCTGGTGCCATCATTGACTGGATCCTAACAACTCAACCAAATCTTATTACCAAAGCTGGAACATCACCTGATCCTCTCAGCGATCACCTACCAGCCTTCACTGATTGTCTCCCATCTCCACTGCATAAACAACACCACTACATCCAAACCTGCAACCTCTCCTCTTTCAACCCTCTAACTTTCTCCGAATACTTAAAGCATACTGACTGGTCCCCTCTAAAAACCCTTCCTCTAGATGATGCCATTTCCTACTTTAACCACTCATTCCTAACCCTTCTCAATCAGCAAGCCCGCCTCGAACCAAACGCATCCAAACTTGAATCCTGCTACCACAAAATCTCCAAATTTGAAACTAATTCAAAAAACTCATCCCACCACTGCCACTCCCTCTTCACCCTCAACTGGCTTGAACTACTCAACTACCTCTGTTACCTACAGCTCACCATTGCCTACAAGGTCATCTTTAAACCTGACAACTGCCCAGCTCTTGCTACTTCCTTAAAACCTTACATTCCCAACCGCTCACTCAAATCCAAAATCCAAAATCTCCTTCAGGTCCACAAACCTGCATGACCTCCTGGCCGTCTACTGCTGTCCCTCTCCTTAGCTAAACAGTGGAACTCTCTCCCCACATGCCTACACAACCTACCTAACCATACAAATTTCAAATCTCAGCTACTCTCTCATCTTTCTTCCAAATGGGAATGTCCTTGCCATGCTCCAACTTAACCCCCCATTCCACCTTGCAGTGACTCATCCAACTTCCTCTATTACTTCATCCCACCCAAAACAATCCTTCCCCTACTAAAAACTAATTTTCTCTCTAATATCTATTGTACTATACTCTCCAGTCTCAAATATACTATTACCCTCTACATGCATAATATTATCCTAACCTACTAATGGCTAGTAGCTATATATTTTGAAATGTTAAACCTACAATTGACTTTATAACAAAAATATTCACTTTATGTAAATGTTGAAATTTCTGTATTGAATTATGTCTTTTTATTTTTGTAACATTGTGACAAGCCAATTCCAAATATCATGGAGCTTATCTGTAAATGTTTAATTAGCTGTATGAACTATGTCCTTTTGTAACATGTGAAATGTAACTTGCAATTATTGTGGAGCTTTTCTCCATGGGCCTCCACTGAAAACGGGCTCTTCTTGGCCCAGTGAACTTCCCCGGTCATGAAACTTAAATACATAAATAAATAAATTTGTAGGTTGAACCTGAGTTTTTTTGTCTATTAGAATACCTAGTAGTTTAGTTTGAGTTACTGTTTCTATTTTTTCTGTTATTTGATGAGTAGATATGGAATAAGGATGTCATTTCTGTATATTGTTTGAGTATAAACAGCAATACTTTTGTTTTATTTGGATTAAGTTGTAGGTGGGAGTTGTTTAGCCAGGGTTTAATTGCTGGAAAATAGTGGTGTGTTATTTCTTGTAATTCTGGAAAAGTTTTTGCAAAGCAGATCAGAGTAGAATCATCTGCATATTGCACAATTTTAGCTGGGCTGGCATCTGTGTGCAGTTTATTTGTAAATATCTTAAATAGTAGTGGCCCAAGGATTGAGATTTGAGGACCCCAAACAATGACTAGTAAGACAGAGGAGAAATCTTGCTGCCATTTTACTGCCATTTAACTGCTTATTGCTGCACATTAAGTAAATGTGGAACCATAATAGTGAAGATTGACTAAGACTGAAGGATGAGAGCTTGAGGAGTAATTTGTAATGCGCAGCAGTATCAAATGCTTTAGACAGATCTATGAAGAAGGAGGAAACCAAGTTGCCTTTGTTTCTGTGTAGGTTGATGTAAAAGTAAGAAGGGCAGTTGTGTTACTGTGGTTAGGTCAGAAACCATGCTGAATATTAATGAGAAGGTGGTTATTATTAAGGTAGGCAATTAATTGGGTATGTATGAACGTTTCTAATATTTTGGATAGAGGGGGTAGAATAGCTACAGGTCTGTAGTTTGGGGATTCCACCTTTGTGAAAGGGAATGAATGGGACATTTTTCAGCAAATGAGTGGTTCATTAATATAGAGATAGGGAAGGACAGTGCATCTGCTGCCAGTTTTAGGTAGTTGGTGGGTAATTTATCAGCTGCTAAGGAAGTGGGTTTACGTTTGGTGAGTATCTTTTTTATGGTGGCTGGACAGATTGAAATGAGAATTTTGTAGTGTTCTTATTTGGTGGCTCTAGTGACAAAACAGGTGTTTGATTGTTATTCTTGATGAGTGAAAGAACTGTGTTGGTGAAGCAGGAATTAAACTGAGAAGCTATACTATGTTTGTTATTAGTTTTGGAGTAGGGTGGAGAAGTTTTTTGTGGAGGACCAAAACATTTATGATTATTTTGGTGCCTTTGTTGCTTTGTTGTATGCTTGTGTTGTGTGATCTGTTCAATAAAATCTTTTTTACAGAGATTTTACAAAGTTTTCCTTGGTGGACTTGGTTCCTATAGTTCCTAGCAGTACCATTTTTGTTCTTTATTATGTTTAAGAAGGTGCTATTAAAATAGCTGCAGCTTTGTCTAGGGGTAGTAACTTTAGTAGCTTCCAGTTGTACCTGTATGGGATGGAGGTAAAGTTGTTTTTGTTGTTGTTTTTTAGGTTATGTACTTGACTATATGTGGTTGTTCTATTAGGGTGGAGTCATTGCTAATCAGGTAGGTTACGAGATGATGACTAATATTGTCTGGGAGGAAGTCAGAGATGTAGTTGTAAGATAGCCAGTCTAAGATTGATTGTTTCTTGTTTTTTGTCAGTTTGTGTTGGGTACTGGGCTAATTGTGAGAAGCCATATAAGTTTAGAGAGTTTGAGGAGGTAATCTAATTTATAGGTAAGCCAATCTATATTGAAGTCACCTATTATGATGGTTTCTTGTACTATGTTTTGAGATGTCAAGTGCAGGATATAGTCTATTATTGTGTTGTTGCCTTGATGAATATAGACTCCTATAATGATAACATTTTTTTTTGTGATTTATTCTGATTTTAGTGCAGATGATTTCTGCATTACTAAATGTTATGTTGCGGTTAAGTAGCTTGTCTTCTATATTGCTTTTAAATATGAAAGGCCTCCTCCTGTTATTGTCTGTAGAATATATGAATATTATAACCTGGTGGTATAGCTTCATGATCATTTATATGGGGTTGTAGCCTTGGTTCAGTACCACTATTTAATCCAGGGAGCATTGTTCGAGACAGGTGTGGAATTCATTTATTTTATTTGCTATGTTTCTCATATTGATTTTTAGAAGGAACAGTATATTTAGTTTTAGATGGACTGGGGTTAGAATGCATGTCACAACTAAGTTTCAGTTGGTATGTGAGGTTTAGAATAATGTCTATCCAGGTTTTTGTTAGTTTGTATTTTAAACAGCATTTTTGGGGTAGAGACTGAAAGTGTTTTATATCGATGTATTCTTCATAGGTAGGTGAGTAGAGTTCAGGGGATATGTAGAATGATAAGGTATTTGTATATTTGGTTGAGATATGGGGGATAATGGGAGAGTGTGAGGAGTTGGGTAAATTTATATAATATGTGGACTGTGCAGTCAGCGTGAGTAGTATTAAGGTTATTAAATCAGTTGAGGCCATGGTGGAATGGAGATGAAGAGGCAAGAGATGTTTGAAGCGTAGCTGCTGTTTGGAGGAAGTAGTTGGGGTAATGGGAGGTATTGAAGCACACACGTGTTCTTCCCAAAACCACAAACAAAACTGCAGGATAGTAGCAAAAGCTTTACTGGTGCATCTGGTACCACGGCTTATGCCTTCAACTTACCATTGAAAAATATTTTTTGTGAACAAATTTTCACCTCTTTCAGAGACTTTGAGTAAGTTAGTGAATAGATTTTGGCCCATCATTATTAATGATGGAAATTTCAGGAAAGTGTTTCCAGCGAAGGTCACTTTTTCCTATAGTAGATTTATGAATTTGAAGGAATTGTTAGGTATAAATAATTTGGAAAGGGAACATGGAAGAAAGGGCAGTTTCCCTTGTGGTAAATGTAAAGTGTGTAATAAGATTAGAAATATAGATGGGGTTAACATCAATGGTAAGTTATATAAGGCCAGGGATCAATATAACTGTGAGTTTTGGGGGGTAATTTGTATTATAGGGTGTGGATGTCTTCCAGCCCAGTGGTACTTAGGACAAACTAAATGGCAGTGAAAAAACAAATCATGGAACACTTAGGAGACATTAGGAGGGGGAGATTGGAATGCCCTGCAGCAGAATAATTTATGAAACACCATGATGGTTCAGATTCCACTTTTTCTTATAGTGTGTTAGCTAAGCCCAGGGTTTGTCAGGGAGATGAATTTGTGAGGAGATTGATGTGATTAGAAACAAAATGCATTATTAACTTTGGCACCTTATATCCGGGGGGGTAAATCTTGACATCAATTTAAATCTGGTATAAATAATATACCATTTCCTTCTTGTTTTGTTATTATTATTATTATTATTATTACAATTATTATTATTATTATTATTATTATTATTAATTTTATTATGATAGCATTATAGATAAGCTTGTCAATCTTTCCTCATATTAAGGAACACTATGGTAGTTTGTCTTAAATAAATTACATTCATGTTTATAAATAGTATTTAAAGTGAACACAGGCACTTTATAAAATATAGGTATTGTGGCTTTGAATATTTACATATTAAATAAGGATGGGAATTGTCATATTATATTACATTAAATTAAATTGTTTAAATGATTAACGAAAGATGTATTTAATGATGTGCTGTATGGTGTATTAAGCATTCCTTGAAGGCGTAAGCCATGGCACCAGATGCACCAGTGAAGCTTTTGCTTCTACTATTCTGCAATTTTGTTTGTGGTTAATGGGAGGTGTTGCATGTGTATGTTTGGCTAATATGCCATAGGTTTAGTTTAGGTAGTGTAAACTATTTTGAGGTGGACGTGGGTGGGAATTGTGGGATAGGGTAGGGGAGTGGGAGCAAGTAGCACATGACATACAGAAGGTAATCAAATGGCTATATTTCTATTTGGATAGTTATGATCCCTTATATTGTCAATTTCTGAAACACACTGACCAAAAACTAATATGCATGCAGAGAGAGTGGCTTGCTGAAATGAACAGTTTTATTACTCTTCTGCAGATATTTTATCATGATTTAGTTTTTGTATCAACAGGAGTTAGGTATCTATTTTTATGTAAAATAGGAGTTAATGCACAGTTAATAATATTTTAAAATGGGAACATATGAAGAAATGCAAAGTGAGTGTGTTCTATTTAAGTGTATATTCCATTCTACAGAATCAGTCAACCTGAAATATTTCACTTGTTACTTACTGCAAGTATTAAATAAAGTGACATGCCACATCTGTGTTAAATTCTCAGGCAATATTTGCTTAGATATATTTAGATGTTAGTGATAATACTCAGGCAAGATTTGCATAGAGAGAAGAACACATACATGGCAGGACCGGATTAATTCCTCAGGGTGAAAAAATCTGGTGTCCAGGTTTCTGCTTTTACTGTCTATCTTCTTGTGATAAGATACAGGTCAGGGAAAACTGAGATACCAGATGCAGAACAGGTGCAAACTGTGTCTAATTGTTAGACTATAGGGGAGAATGGCAGAGAGAAAGATTAAAGGCTGAGAAATGCCTATCTTCTTGTGATATATAGGTTCAGCTAGTACATGCTCTATCACAGTATGTTGTAATTGCATAACATTCAGTAAGTAACAAACACATAAAAATGTGCAGAAAGCATCCAAAGCTAGTAAATTCAGAATTCATGCCACAGTCCTTAATTAGCATGCTAATATATTAACAAAACTTACCCATGCTAAACAAATAATATGTATTCAGCATGGACCAAAATAAAAAAAAAATTAGTTTGTCAGGCTGAAAAAGTCTGGCGTCCAGGTTTCTGCCTTTACTGTCTATCCTATTGTGATGAGATATAGGCTATGGAAAACTGAGAGATGATTGCAGAACAGGTAGGTAGAGACTGTGCCTGATTGTTAGAGCAGCAAAAGCATTTCGCCAGGGATGTGACTGGGAGCAGTTCTGAATGTTTTATGTTTTAAATCTCAAATCAAATCCTATATCAATCAGGTTTACCCAATCTTCATTAAACCAGACAGTCTCTTTCAGCAAAATCCTAATGATCAGTGACTGAAAAAAAAGTAGTTTTGGAGCTACACATGCTACTCAGTGATTTAAGAATTTACAATCAATGTCTAATGTTGCAAGGTTAAGGGCACATGCCAAAAGATTCTGGGCACAGCAGAGGACCAATCAATTATCAGGCCAGGAATTTGTTGTTCCAAGTTAATTAAATCTCTCAAAATATTAGGTAATAAATTATGTTTTCAGAACAATACCAACATCATTCCCAACTAAATGCACTATAAGAATGTGTACCAGGTCTTTTATCTGCAATAACCTAAAACAATGTACATAGTAACTGATCACAGATCATGCTAGGGAATGCTCTTTAAGTAATTATACCAGAATGAGGGTCCAGGGCCAAGGTTGATACTGCTCACTCTACTTTTCTCTGCTTGCTGATGAGCAAATGAAGGAATGCCTTAAGATACGAACTCATGGGTTACCCAAAAGGAAAAAGAAAAACATCAAAAAGAGCTAAAAATGAATCAATATAGGATGAATAAACAAGGCAATAACACAATGCAAAAGATCTACCTGTTAAATGCAGCTTGTGATATCCAAATTGTAATCCAAGTAACTGGATATCAGGACAAAGAAAACAAAACTTTCATTGGGATACAAACAGAACTGACCCACAGCTAACCATAATTAGCTGATCTATTCCTCCTCTTCAGAGGTAGAAGGCAGCTGGTGCAGGTTTTAGAAAAAAATGTTTTATTTTATTTAGTCATCACATGGTGAACATTCTTTCAGTGAGTGTTCTTGAAGTTAATTATTAATGGATTTTAGAGAAAGCTCTGCCCTGGTTATAAGGACTTTGTGAGGGGAGGAGTCAATATAAACAGATGCTGGGTGTGTTTTCATTAGTGGAGATAAAATACACCTAATCTGAATATGACCAAATGTCCACCAATGTGGCAGAGTGTCCAGGATGACTAATAAACAGGGGAGGATAATCTACCCGCCCTCTTAATAAGCTCTACCAACTATCTCTCAAACACTAAATCTAAGGCTTGGCCCATTCTAAATGAATGGCTGGATAACCAGTGGATAAGAGACCTAGACACAAGATAAGGCCTTATATAAGCATATAGTGAGTCCATTGGCATTAACTGAGACTCATTTGTATAACATAATATTTGACATCTCAAGGTGAGAGGGCAGGCAAAGCTATAGTGGAAAATAAACCAATGAACATAGCAAATTAAAGGAACTGATGCCCTGTTCAGTGTCATCTTATGACCTCAAACTGATTGATTGGGTTTAGACATAAGAATCCATATTATGCACTGTCAACCAGTGAAGCATAATTCCATTTCATTTACCTTAGCAAGCCACTGACACAGAATCCCACAGAGCACAGCCAAGTGAATAAGGCAGCCTAAGTTGCATAAGTACGGTAATTAGGGGATGTGGTATGAATGTCTACAAAGATAGACTTCAAAAAAATGTCCCAATCAGGGTCCTTACATCTGAATGAAAGTGTCTGATCCTATCCCTTCTTTTTTAATAATCTCACAACCGACCAATTGTTTGTAAAATCGTGACGTCCTCATGTTCAGGAAAACATGCTGAGAGACTATAAATGCAACCTAGCAGTTCTGGAAAATTTACCTTTTACCCAGTGGGATGTTAGGTACTGCAAAGTTAATTGGGGTAAAAAAAAAAATCTATATGCTGTGGGACAGGTGAAACAGATGGCTGCCCTATGTCTTTGTGGTATTAGATGAACAAGAATTATACAACAGATAATGTGATTATCTTATACAATCAGTTATATTTCATCCAGGATCTGATCTGGCAATTATGCTACTTCTGAAACCAAATGCAGAAACTTGCATTGAGGGATCTAGTGGCATTCTAATATACGAGGTAACATCTAACAGTTGTCGACTAACTTTGTAGTTGTTGTTATCGAAATTCATAACAGCTGCAAAAAAAAAAAAAATCATAACAATTATAGCACACCTTTATCAGCCTGTGTAATGATGACATGCTTGTTATTGATTAAACTGCATAGATCTTGAAATTCATCAGGATTTATTACTAAACTTCCTAAGAACTTTGTCACCATCTATATAGAGCTGGTTGAGAACTTCTGTGTTGCATAACTCAACAGAATGATGACCTGGAGGGTGAAAATTAGATTTATGAAATCTATAATGTGGCTGTATTAGAAATAATAGTTTCCCTGCATGTAGAAAATTAATACCTTGATTCAAAATGTGACAAAAATCACACACATCAGAAACTATGGTATATTCCAAAACATAAAAGTGTGAACAAAATTCATCCCATTGTTATGAATATTCAGTTTATCAGTAGTTAAAATCACATTAGATAAAGTCAGAATGTTATTACAATCTTCATTCTTTTGGGTAAATTTATGTAAAAAATGCCTTGATAATCTAGACTTGTGTTTCCTACTACCTCTCCTAAAGGGTACACTGTATTATTATGTTTAGTTGAGAGGGGACCATATAGTCATTCTATATCTGTTTTAGCTGCCACTGAAAAATCAGAGACATTAGAATCAATACATATATCAAAGGATGCAGTGACATTTTATGTATCAAAACTGCCTTTTTTCTTTTAAATCTATTTTTTCATGCACATTATCTATAGATTGAAAAAACATACTTTTTTTCTTATGCCAGGTGCCAGCCTGCTCTTTAGAAAAATATTTACATCTTGTTTAAATTTCTTGGTTCATAGGTAAGTACTAGGCTAGCTGCCATTGCAGGCAATTTTTAGCCTAGCCAATTTCCCCTCATAGGTAAGAATCAAATCCTTGTGTCTTTAAGGTAAGCAACTTAACCATTTTACTATATTCCCACTCTTGTTCTTTTAGCCTCCAATTCAGTTTCTAAAGAATGTTTCATTTAAATAACTCCCCTCCAAGTGTTTGTGTTTTAAATGTCCCACAAACTTCTGAGCTTCGTTTATTACATTGTGTTGGCATTCATAGTGAGAAACTAAAAGTTCAAGAAATAATTTAGTTGATGTATTTTGAACAGAATGCTACTATGCTGTAACTGTCTTATCAGTAACCTCTATGCCAGATTCAATGTATATAGTCTAAGGCCTTAAGAAGGAATATCATTTTCCAACTATACCTTAAGTAATCTTATATGCCAGCAAGTAGAACAACATTTTTAAAAGTCTCTCTCTCCATTTATATACATCTATTTTTATCTCTAGCTGTATCTATATATACTTATTTATATACATAAAGATAGCTATAAATATAGACATATGCCTGGTGTATATGTATATACATACACAAAAGTAATGAGTTATTATAACTGAAACTATATCTTATTAACCTTTTGAATAAATATATGAAAACAAATGCGCACCTGGTTCTTGAAGGAGTGGTGAAAATTTCCTTAAAGTTCTTTTTGAGAAGATTCTATGATTCTCCCCAGTAAAGACATATTACATAAACCACTCACGATCTACTCTCTAGGTCTGCAAGAAGTTCATCAGTTCTTGCTCTGTTAATAACATTATTCAGGCCAAAATACATAGTAACGCATGCTTCATTGCTTAGTTTATATTTCCTCAGTTTGCTGACAGTTTTTCTATCACTCTGTTATGTAGTGGGCTGCAGTGGGAGTGGTCTCAGTGGGGTTTAGAACAGGTTTATGAAATAGCTATGTGAGTAAAAACAGTAGTCTTAGTCTGCCATTAATAAACTCTACAACAGAAGGAAGAAACTGTTGCAGAAAAAGGTGAAGTCCCAAGACTCAAAAAACTCCCTTATTAGCCTCATCAAAAAGTTAAGATCCCTCATCAAAACCTCTAAAGTCAGCTATGAAGGCAGAATTGCGACAGACACTAAAAACAACCACAAAGCCTCCTATAGTTATATCAAGAATCTCCACGGCAATACCCAGGTTTGCTCTGAGTTACTGCACAATGGTACCTCCTATATTGAGCCAACAGATATTGCCAACATACTGGCCAACAGATTCAGTGCCAACTTTACTTCCCCCCAAAGGACCAATCACAATACTGGAGGAATGCCAGGCACCCAGCATTACTGCAGCACAGGCTAAAGCTGCATTGCACAAGGCCAAGAATACAACTTCCATGGGACCTGGCAATATTCCTGGATGTGTTCTACATGAACTACAAATTGAACTGGGACCACATCTGTATGCCCTGTTCAGTCACAGCCTCACCTCAGACTTTGTCCCTACCAAATGGCGCACTGCTGCAGTCATCCCTCTCCATAAAGGAGGAGAGACTACAGACCCTGGGAATTATTGCCCCTTTAATCTGATGAGTCTGATATGTAAGGCTATGGAGCGCATCATCATGGACCTAATTAAAAAGGATATAGGGAATCTCCATACTCTAAATCCCATGCAATTTGATTTTGTGGAAGGTAGATCATGCCTGTTCAACCTAGTTGACTTCTTTAATTCAGTCACCAGAGCTGTGGATGGGGGCAAGGCAGGCAATTCATACAGCCTACCTCGATCTGGCCAAGCCCTTTGATAACATTTCCCACTCAGGAATTATTGATAAACTCAACAAAGTAGGCATCAACCCCTATATCACTGAGTGGTTTGCAAATTGGCTCACGGATAGAACCCACAGTGTGAAAGTAGCAGACTCCAAGTCAGACTGCCGACCAGTCACAAGTGGAGTCCCACAGGGATCGGTCCAGGGTCCTTTCCTGCTTGGCATCTACTTCTCAGAAGTCCAGGCCAACATGGAGGGACTCTTGCTCACCAAGTTCACAGACGACTGCAGGCTGGGAGCCATTATTAACTCCCCAAGTGATTTAGACATCCTACAGAAAGGCTTCACTGAGACCAATGACTGGTGTCAAAATCATGGCCTTAAGCTTAATATCAAAAAATGCATTGTCATCCCCACTGGAAAAAAATTCAGTTCCCGCTAATTACCACATTGATGAGAGCCCACTGAACACTGAAGGTATTATAAGAAATCTGGGGAAACAGTTTGACAGCAACCTCTCATTCAACCACCACATTGCCACTGTGGTCAGAAAGTCCTTCTGTGTGGCACATCTCATTATCAAGGGTTTTGCATCCAGGAAGAAAGAGGTCATCATCTCTCTCTCTACTCTTCCCTCAGTAGGCCAATCATTAAGTATAATGCCCCATTTGGCATGCACCTCACCAGACACATGCAACAGCTGGAAAGTCCATAAAAGTACCTCACGAAGAGGATCCTAGGCCTTAAACACATGTCCTGCATGGACAGACTCAAAAAACTCCAGCTATTTTCTGTCTCATATCATCTACTAAGAGGTGATCTCTGCTTGACTTACAAATCCATGTCTGACCCAGCTCTGTTAGAAATGCTACATCTAAAGAAATCCCAATCACTCCACAACACACTCTCCAGAGACCTCAACCTCATTACTACAATCAACAGGAGGGACAGATTCATAACCCATGGACTATCCATGCTCTGGAATAGACTTCACATACATGTCAGGCAGATAACCTCACTGGCCCTCTTCAAGAGAAATCTTGTTGAGTGGATGGGAAATAGAAACTTTACCCTGGGGATCACTCCAGTGCTCTTCTTGATAGAAGCACGGGGAACTAATATCAGGTGGCACAATGCCAAGGCACTACTATGGGCTAGGCTTGTAAAGGCTCCAGGGGCATTAGCCTAGTGCACACATATGAACCTATGAATCTGTGCACAGAGGGCAACAATGTGCCTCTTTGTGCAAACCAGTGGATCAAAGAGCAACTACTGACTACTAAGTACAAGTCACAGTGCACTAGAAGTACTAACATGTTATTGAAAGACTCCAAAGTCTGCATACTTCCAAACTTCTACAAGCTTTTGACTTGTAAATAAGACTGACTCTTTTTAAACTCGAATAAACTTAGTATTTAAATAATTCTATCTCATATGATCTATTGTACATAACTCTTACTATTCTGTTTTTGAGCTGTCTTAAGCTATATTCTGCTCACTGTACTGTTTCTCAAGTGTTTTTATCTATTGTACATAACTCTTACTGTATTATATCTGTTCTAGCTCTCTTAAACTTTACTCTGTTTTACTGTAACATTTCTCAAGTATTTTTATCTCAAGAATGTATTAACTACCTGTTTTTATTTTGTTTTTTTTTAATCCTTTTTTCACCATGTAACATAGGTTCATAGGTTCATAGATTAGTACTAGGCTAACTGCCCTTGTGGGCCATTTCAAGCCTAGCCAATTACCCCATGTGAGAATCAAACCCTGCATCTTGTGTCTGTAAGGTAAACACCTTAACCATTATGCCATCCTCCCACCCTAACCATTATGCCATCCTCCCACCCACAATATTTATACTTTGTATATCTGTGTGGAGCTTTTCTCCCCGGGCCTCTACTGAAAATGGAAATATATCCAGCTAGACTAGCCCAGTCATGAAATGTAAAATAAAATAAAATAAAATAAAAATAAATAAAAAATGTGAGTAAATTATGTAACAGTCAGTTTTTGAAACTTTATGCAACTCATCTATTGTCTACCTATCCCAGAAGCAGAAACATTTGCTGCCTTCTTAAACTACCCTTTATTTGTTTTATATGCAAACATTCTTTTCTCTGTTCCATTCAGTATATAACTGCAACTGTTTCTTCATCTGAGAGCTAATGATATGCCCATTAGTGGAAAAAACGATGACCTATCCATCACGTTTTCCAAGAAATACAAAGCTTTCATTGTTATGTGATTTTTTTTCCCCCACAAAAATCCTTTTGTGTTCAATGTGTCACTTCACTGCTAGGAATAATGTCAAAAATGACATACCTTACATGATGCTATGCTGAAAATGTTTCCTGTATCACTAAGATTGTGCTGCGGATCTGTGCTAGTGTATTAGACATTATGAAATGCAAGCTGAATAGTTCTATTGCTATGATGAGAAATTCTAACACTTAAAATTTCTATCAGTATATATATATATATATATATATATATATTTTTTTTTTAAATAACTGTCACAAGTCAACTAATACAGGAAACTACTTTGGCATTCTATTTTACTTAGTATTCTGAGGAAACATCTGAATGTCTGATGCATGTCAGCAGATCTAAAACTTTTCACTTAGCATTTTTCTGGTTTACTCAGATGATTTTAATTATTTCTCTTTACATTCTAGAGGTGAAAATATCTCTACATACATTTTCTATTTTCCTAAATATACTTAACTTTGCAAATTGACAAAAACATAATTATTTCTAAGATATGGGGCAGGATTCACGAAGGCTTGCACGGAGTCTAAGAGTAGTGTAAGACTCCATGCAGCCTTCGCGATTCAGGAACAGCCCTAAAGTCCGTGTAAAAGACCAGCTAAAACGTCTCTTACACGGAGTGGGCGTGGATATGCTAATCACCTCACTTGCAGCTGAAAGGCATGCAAATGAGGTAGATTAGCGATCCACGAAGCCCAAAGCAGCCCATGTAAGAGCCGTTTTAGCGGCAGAAATGTACTCAGTTGACAACTGAGTACGTTTCTGCAAAAATCACAATGGAGCCATGTCAGCTCCAAATAAAGGGTGCATATGTGTCAGGCAGCATGCCCATGGCCAAATATGTGGCCATTGGCAAGGTACCTCAATGCAAATATGAAAAATAAATATTTTTTTTTTTTGGCGATCGCCAATGTTTAAACGGAGCGCAGCCCCGCGCAAACGGGCTGCACTGTATAAAACATAAAAATAAAGGTTATAAACCCAAAAATGTGGGTTTTATGCAATACATGGATTTACAATGCAGGGACCAGCAGACCAAAAACAACATGGCCACCATTTAGTGGTTGCTAAGGGGGGAAGCTGAGTCTAAGACATGTAACTAAGCATTAGTAGGCAATCTGATGTAAATGAGTGTTAGGATACTGAATTCCACTGTCACATAGCAAATGAGCACATTCTGAGTAGTGTAAGAGATACATAAGGGGGGGGAATAGAGTAGGAGATAGGTGACATCACGGAGGGGGAATGGTAGAAAGAAATGCAGTTCATTGGAGGTCAGTGTTACATGACAGATGTCAGACACATATCATGGAAAGAGGAGTGCCACAACATAAGCATGGGAAAGTCAAGAAATAGAAGGTGTACACTGTTGCCTACACCAAAGTTTCTTGCTGGGCGTGCATGCGCACGTGTGCGCACCATGAAGCACGAGTAGGGCAGTGTGCGCATGTGTAAGGCAGACTGAGCATGTGGGAGCCTGTTGGCAGACTTGTAAGACTGTTTGCGCACATTTTAACCCAAATAAGCAGATTCTGGACTATGTAAGCATGTGTGCACGCGTGTAAGCCACTGTGAGCGTGTTTCTGCTGGTATGCGTGTTGCTCCCCACTGAGGAAACAGAAAGGAAAAAGGAAGCAACAGAATTAGTAGGAAGCTAGCAGGGAATACTGCTGGAGCTAGCAGGTGAAAACAATTAGAAGCAGGCAATTACACAGGCAGAATAGTAGCTCAGCCAAGCACTTAAAACTCTGCAAACAACAGTGCAGGATGTTTCTCTCAAGAGACACTGTAAGACAGGAGTAAGCTATTAGAAGTGAAAACAGAAAAAGCTGAACTCAGAGCAGAAATACTAGGGGCTGCCATAGCTGTCATAAGGAGACATAGGCGACTTGATGAGGGTGGTGACAATGCAGATGGTGTCAGACAACCCACCGTGAGGAGACGGAGAAGAGTGTACAGGCCCAGGGTCACCTACCACGGGTTACATGAGCTGGAGATAGTAGAGCGCTATAGAGTGGACAGAAACCTCCTGCAGCAAATTGTCGAGCTGTGAAGGCCACGCCTCACACACAGAACCATCAGAAGAGAACCCATCCCAGTGGAAACCAAGGTATGTGTTGGCCTAAGCATACTAGCAACAGGTACCTTCCAGAGACCAACTGGTGATATGATGGGGATATCACAGGCATCAGCCTCCAGGGTACTGCACCAGTTCCTGGATGCCATGTCAGCACATGTCGGTGATCATGTATATTTCCCCAATGCCAGTGAGGTATTGGCCAGCAATATGCGTCTCTTCCAGCGAATAGCGGAACACCCTGAGGTAGTGGGTGCAATAGACTGCACGCACATATGCATCAAAGCACCAGCCGGTGAGCGGGGTAGGGCCTACATTAACCGCAAGGGCTTCCCCTCCATCAACTGCCAGGTCATGTGTGATGCCCAGGGCATAATAATGAATGTGTGTGCTGGCTGCCCTGGGAGCTACCAAGATTCCCATATCTGGCATTTGACGCAGCTATACCAGACATTTGCCAATGGGGACATCCCACATGGACACCTAGTGGGGGATGCAGGTTATGCACTGGAGCCATGGCTGATGACACCCATCAGAAACGCACACACACCTGAACAGGAACGCCATAATGAGGCACACGCATAAACACGTAATGTAATAGACCGTGTGTTCGGGCTGCTGAAGTCACGGTTCCGGTGTCTGGACACATCTGGTGGAGCCTTGCAGTACTCACCAACTACATGTACCCAAATTGTCATAGTATGTGCTATGCTACATAATATGATCTTGCGAAAACAGCTGCAGCAGGACCAGCATAGGGCCGGGCAAAACAGCCCCCCACCATTGCCAAGGCCATCACAGGCAGAGTGTGACTCGGAGGAGGAACAACCTGAGACTGCCCCAGTAGGCAGAAGGAGGCGTGCCCAGTATTCCCTGGCCTTGGCAAAGAGGCAACGCATAGCACATACACTGGCTCAGTAGAAACCCTGGGAATGATACCCCTCTCTGACTCACTCATATAATAACAGGGATGCCTAAAATGACATAACCTGCTCTCAAACATGTACAGGGAGTGTAGTATGTGCATCCAACAGAGGCAGCCCTGCAGCACCACCTGAGGCATGAATGCCATGTGTTAAGCAATGTAACACCATGTAGTATATGCACACTTGAGGACCCTGACTAACGTCCTACCCTCACCAAGCATGATGCCACAATATGACGATGAGATGATCAATTGCAATAATTGTCTGAAGTATTGCAGTTAGTCAAAGGGGATCCAATGCGTGCCAATCTGGGATGACATGCTGAGCATGACATGATGCTCCACCTGCTAGGGCTGGCATGCACCTATCAGTGCAGGCCGTATGGATACTGGCAAAGGCTGTTGTTACCCACAGCGTGACCTGAATAGGTAAGGCTCAAAACACAAACCCACCTCCATAGGTATCACAAGGGATAAGAACCTAGATGTAATGCTACCCAATGCCAGAAGTCTAAACAGCAAGATGCATGCAGTCTAAACTCACCCAGTATGGAGAATGTTGATATCTGTGCTGTAACAGAAAACTGGGTCAAGGCTCATAACAGCACCCTAACACTACCAGGCTACACCTCATACTGTGCTGTACAGCCTCAAAACATGGAACAAGCTACAAAAGGAGGGTGACTAGCAATAATTGTCAAGGATAACCGTACGCCTATGTTGGTACCACAACAAGAAGCAGCATGGACTAGCCATGGTCAAGTAACAGTGGCTAAATCTGCCTCCCAGTTTATAGCCTGCTACAGACTACCGTCCCAACACCAGGAACTGCACCTGGCCTATGTTGGAATACATGAATATATCAAGTCCTCCAAACCACATTATATTGGGTGACTGAAATACCCAGACATAGACTGGGAGCATTATACTAGCTCCAACACTGTAGGGCAAAAGTTCCTAGAATCCATAAACCAAAATGCCCAGGAACAATGTACCACTCCCACAAGAGGGGTAAGCATACTGGATGTGATAATCAGCAACATGGGTACTGGATGGCAAGATGAGAAGTGTATCCCTCACTGGTAAGACCAGACCATAGAGTAATCACACTGGATATACACATCATGTCCACAGTCCCTGGCCAGAAAACCACAGTGAAAAACATGTGTAAAGCAAAAGTTGCACTCCTCCAAACTGATGTGGAATCCATTAAAGGCCCTGTGCAGGTGCAAAATATGGGCCACATCTCAGAACCTGTTATACAGGCATTCCATGAACACTGCCAGGAATGCTTGGATTATGCTATCTTAAATTAAAACAAGACACAATGCCATACACGCAGGCATCTGGCATGGTGGACACCAGCCGTTACCAAACCATGCAAGAGAATGAGGAAGCTACTACATGACAGAGCAAACATAAAAAGGGAAGTAATCACTGATCAGTAGTATGCCAATAAAATATGTCCACACATACAATCCACTAAGGCCAGCTACAACAACTTGAATCTGTGAATCTTGAGGCAATGTTACACCTGCCCCAAGTACACAGACAACCCTCAACTCCCCCCAAGAAATACAAATATATGTGAGAGATGCAACCATTTATCCAAACCGGAGGCTGAGCTCCCTCAACTCAGTACTGTCAAAACTAGTCAGGAGGAGAAGGTAACCACACACACCACAAACCCAGTCCCACATAGACCTATCACAACTGCAAACCAAAGACATAAACACAGAAAAACATTCCCGGAGGCCCTAATTACAAACACACCACACCAACAGAGGCCTCCAAAGCAGACACCCAAGCAACCACAACCTCCAAACATAGCACATGCAACACATAGTACACAAAGCTGGTGTGCAAAACAGTCACAGGCCAGAAGGAGAAACAACATGCCTGATGCAGTTGTAATAGGTGACTCCATAGTGAGACACGCTGCTGTCTCGCTCACCAGACTGAACAATGAAAGGGTACAGTAAGCTGCCTGTAGGCTGCTACAATACGCCACATAACACAAGTACGCAGGTCACCCCAAAGCAAGTAGAAATATGATGCAGTCATAGTCCATGCTGGTGTGAATGACCTGAGATGTACCTCCCCGGACTACATGAAAAGAGACATAGATGAGCTCTCCGATTATGTAGTCCAGACCAGAATGACACTGACCGTTTGCAGCATCCTACCCTCACAAAGAATGATGCCACAGCACAAACACAGAATGATCAGCTTTAACAAGTGGCACAATTACTGGTGTCATTCCAAGGGGATCCAATGTCTGTCTGCTTGGGATGTCATGCTTGACAAGCCATGCTGCTGTTCCAGGGATGGCTTGCACCTGTTACCCCTTGGCATCTGGATATTGGATAAGGCTTTTGCCACCTCCATAGAGCCTTTCGTAGGCAAGCCTGAAAAGACTAACCCACCACCCTAGAAAACATAAGTGGAAAGAAACATAAGGGTAATGCTGACCAATGCCAGACGTGTAAACCTCAATATGCATGCTCCCGAGGCCCTCCCCAATTTGGAGAACATCGATGTCTGTGCAGTGACAGAAACCTGCTGCAAGCCTCCTGACAGCACACCAGCACTACCAGGTTATACCACATATCATGCGTTATGGCCCCAAAACCTGGACCAAAACATAAAAGGAGGATGAGTATCCATATTCAGCACAGACACCCATACGTCCAGGTAACTGACAATGCACAAAGCATCGGAGTCCACCCATGTGCAACTAACCGTAGGCAAGACTGCTGTACAGTCTGTAGCATGCTACAGACCACACTCTCACACACAGGAACCCCACCCAGCCATCCTGAAGACACTGGACAGTATGAATGTCCCACCAATTACCAAACAAGGTACTCACAAATTACCACATAGGTGGTAAACCATTATTTATGGAAGGAGTAATCAGGGACCTAGAGACACAAGTGGACAGTAATCTGTTATGTGACACTCACATTGCCAATGTGGCTAGGAAGACTGTCTATATTGGACACTGTATCATGAAAGGATTCACATCTACGTCAGCAGAGGTCATTGTGCCCCTATACTGTTCTTTTATCAGACCCATAATCTAGTACAATGCCTCATTTGGGATGTACCTTACCTGACACCTGCAGCAGCTAGAAAGACCTCAAAGGTACCTCACCAAGAGGATAAAGGGTCTCAAATATATGTCATATGCTGCCTGGCTGTAGACACCCCAGCTGAATGCAGTCGCATACTGCCTACACAGAGGCATTGTATGTCTGTTGTACAAGGCCATGTCCAACACAGGAGTAATGGACATGCTCCACCCCAGAAAACTCAAAGCCATCGGAGCTGTGAGAGTGAGAGATGTCATCCTCAACACATAATGAAATAGGATGTGCAGGAGGGACAGGTACATAACCCATAGGCTCCCCACACCCTGGAACAGAATCCCACTCCATGTTAGGCAGAGCCCCTCACTGACACGCTTCAACAGGAATCTTGCCAAGTGGATGGATGATCGTAGATGTACACTGGGGGTCTTCACTGTGTCATGTCCAGACAGAGGCACAGTAAAGTAAATCATAAATGGCCATAATATTCACATAGCAAGGGGTGGCGAAAGCCACACACACTCTGGCTAGGCTTATAAATGCCCTAGGGTGGATAGCCTAGTATGAACCTATGAACCTATGAAGATACAAATTGTACAGGACACTAAGGATAATCACAAGGCTTTCTCAACTGATGGTAGGAACCGTATTGGGAATTCACAGATATGCTCTGAATCACACAAATATTACAAACAACATACCAAACAAACACACATATTACCAACATACAACCTGACAGGTGCAGTGCAGACCCCCCCCCAGAATGCAAAATATCTATCCCAGCAGACTGCTGGCCCCCTGACATTGCAGATGCTGAGATAACAGCCAGCATCTACAAAGCAAAACACACAGCAGCAATGGTATGAGATGGTGTCCTGGGCTGAGTCCAACATGGACTCCAAGAAGAATGGAATGCCAAATCACACTACTGCTCAATGTCAGCCTTACCACAGGATATGTACCCAAAGAGCAGTGTACAACAACAGTGGTCCTTCTCAACAAAGGTGTTGCCTGAATGGATACTGCAAACTACCACCCCAGAATCCTGAGAAGCTTGGTCTGCACAGCTATGGAAAGGATCAGCATGTACCGCAGACATGAAGATATTGGGGACCTACTGACACCGGACCCTACCCAGTGTGGTTTCTTAAGTGCAGATCATGCCCCTTAAACATGTTTCACTCATTTGAAACAGTCATTAAGGTCATTGATGAGGGCAATGTGGTCCACACAGCATAGCTGGACCCTGCAAAGGCTTTCATACAATACCCTACGTGTTCATTATAGATATGCTCACCAGCTTAAATATAAACCCCTATGTCAGTAGAGGGGTTGCAAACCAGACCAAGGACAGAACTGACATGGTCAGACATGCTGCAGCCATGTCAGACTACAAACCAGATATAACTGGCATCCCACAAGGCTTGGTCCTGGGACCTCCCTCATTTGGTATATATGTCCCATAGGTACAGGCCAACATGGAAGGACTGTGTCTGAACATGTTTGCAGAGGACTACAAACTGCCCACCATATCTGACCCTCCAGCTGACACAAGCATCCCACAAAAGGGCTACATAGAAACAGACAACTGGTGTATAGTCAACCCCCGTGGATATACAGTAAGTGCCCACCAATTACCACATAGGTGTTAACCCATTACGTACTTAACATGTAATGAGAGACCTGGGGACACAAGGTGATAGATATCCTGCATTGGACAAACATGTGGCTGTATTGTTTACAGAAACATACCATATACCCACCTAATCACGAAGGTTGTCAGATCTAGATAAGGGGAGGTCATTGTGGCTCTGCAGTCATCCTTCATCAGCGATACAATTGACTACAATAGCCCCTGTGGGATGTACCTCAGCAGACACCTCCATCAACTGTAAAGTCCCCAAAAGTACCTCACCAGGAGTATCAAAGAGCTTGAACAGATGCCATGCGTTGCCTGATTAAACAAACTGCAGCTCCACACACTGCCATACTGCCCACCCAGAGGCAAGCTGTGCCTGATGTATAAAGCCATGTCCAAGCTGGAATCAATGAACATGCTGCATCTTGTACAATTTGAATGGCAGTGAGCTATGCACATGAGAGACCTGAACCCCAGCACTGACATACATAGGACAAGCTGTACTGCATGATCCATAACACAGAAGCCACCCCCACTCATGAGTAAACTCCCACTACAGGTTAGCCAGAGAGTCGCTCATCGATTCTCCTCAAGAGGAATCTTGATGAGTGGATGGGAGATGGTAGGTTTATCCTGGGTATTACTGTTATGTCACAGGTAGACAGAGGCACAGTATACTAACCATGACATATGTCATGGCAAACTCCACTTACAGTGTGTGTCGAAGGACAAACACACTCTCTGACTAGCATGAGAAATGGCCTAGGACACATCTCTAGTGTTTGCCAATGTACACCTATGTTGTGGAATACACTACCAATGTTGGAAAAGCCTGGTTTAAGTAGTTCATATCTGAACATAATGCAACATGGTCAGATGTGCACAACTGGCCCCTAACCAGGCTGTTGTGCTCACTATGGAAATGTAAAGCAGTGATAGGACTAAAGCCCAGGATGCTGTCCACCACAGTGAAAGTACTGAACCAGTACACTATACGGTACTACAGTGTTAGGTCAGTATGAAAGGATGCTGACAACTGTATGCAAAGTATCCCATGCAAACCCTGCAGGCACAATATAATCCCTCTTGTGTTCAAGCACAAAGCAGTTGGACAGTAACTACACAACATGACACACAACACGCAACCATAAATGGGAGATATTGTTGAAGTTCACACTCATCCACAAATGTGGTGGGCTGCAGAGTTTAACATATGGAAAGCTCACACTGGGCATACTCGCACACTTTGATAAATGAGACATATGTTAGACAAAATGCCATGGGAAGGCTGAACTGGGCATGCTCACACACTTAGGCCAAATCTCAGTTTAGCAGTTGGCCACACATATCTGGTATTTGTACGTGTTATTCCAGGAACCAACCACATTACAGCAATCTGCCCAGTGCACACAGTTAAATGACTACAGAGACATATGTGATATAGTAGATCCCTCCCATATTCAAACATCTTCCACAGATACACAAGTTGTTCATACAAACAGGGAATGCTATGGCAATAAAGACCTGCAAACAGTCTATCAGCAACAAATAATGTGCATCTGACAATTAAACGTATGGGTGTAGAGGTCAACACTAGGCTGTTTGCCCTAGGGAATGACAGCTTAGCCAGAGTGTGCTTGGCGTCTGCCTCCCCAGTACAGTAGGCTACTGTGCCACTGTAAAGTAGGTCACATAAGGCACCGTGTGAGGCTAGTGTGCTGTGCCTCTGTCAAGCAGGGACACAGTGCAGATCCCAGGGTTTGAATTTGCTAAGCCACATCCATGTCGTTGGTGTGTGCTGGAAGAGGGTTGCTGAGGACCTCTAACAGTAAGTGGGCATCAATAACAGACTGAGGGGAGCCTTATCTGCATTGTCTGGACAATTTCACTGTCAACACTGTGTCGTGATGATTATGAGGGATTGAAGTGTCGTGCCGGTACTGTTCAGAGATGTCCTCCCTCTGTGGGCTACTGCTCTGCAATGTATTAGCTCACTCTGTCTGTTGGACAGCTCATATATGGCTGGTGTACACCTGACAGGTGTCCTGTTGTGGAGCAGTCATGGGTATATTTGGGATAGCATGATCAATGCAAACCTTCACATGCTCATAGAATGCAATTGTCAAGGATTATGCAGAGTGGCCTGTATACTCCCCCAGCATGGGTCCATTGAAGTCTTCCACCCCAGTCTTCACAAGTGTAAAGTCTGCTTTTGATAAATACACTTTGTTTGCAGTGACAACCTTGCCTGGGGGTGGAGATGGGATATGGATGTCCAGGGAAAGGTGGGTATGGTCAGATATCAACAATGGTGGTCTACCTCTGGTGTGGAACAGTGAGTACCCATGTTGCAGATGGTCAGGTGCAATATGTATTCCCCCTTGTGGCTGTGGTGAGTGGTTCTGCCATAGCACATGGACTCACAAATTGTAGTGGCTGTAGGGTAATGTCATAGAGGCCTGAGTAGTTCCCACACACAATATGCCTGTACGTGATGTTAACAACTGGAATGGTGTATGTGAACACCTGCATATCTTGGCACTGTTCCCAGGGAAGCAAAGTGTGTGTCCTGGATGTGGGAGGGGTGGTCTGGACTGGTTGTGTTGTGTGTTACAGGTCCTGTGGTCATGAAGCATGGTATAGAACATAACCTGCCAGTGCGATGTGCATATCTGACCCTGAAGTAGGTGGCTGCAGATGCATATATATGCTATGCCCCACCTGACAGGTAGTACTAAATGTGCATACCTCTGTAGAAATAATGATGTCAGCACCCTATAAATACTGCAGGTGCAGAACAGATGCCCGGTAATTTGGATAGTGCACTCTGCTAATGTGTCTCCCTCAAGTGTCATAATATAGTTAGGTAGGGGTTTGAATCATGCAAATGCTCAGTGTGTGTGTGTGTGGGTGAGCGCGGTTGGTGTGTGTGCAAGTCTGTGTGAGGGAAATGTCCCTTTTGGCAACTGGGAAAACACACTACAGGATGCACATTCCCCTTTCTAAACACTGATGATGTCAGCACCCTATAAGTACAGCAGGAGAAGGGAAACCTCCCAGTAATGCGAATAGCATGCTCTGCTAATGTGTCCATCTGGAGTGTCATCACATAATTAGGTAAAGGATTGAATCCTCCAAATGCTCAGTGTGTGTAGAGGGGGTTAGTGTGTGTGCAATTCTGTATGAAAGAAATGTCCCTTTTGGCAACTAGGAGAACACACTACAGGATGCACATTCCTCTTTCTAAACACTGATGATGTCAGCACCCTATAAGTACAGCAGAAGAAGAGAAACCTCCCAGTAATGCGAATAGCACGCTCCGCTAATGCGTCCATCTCAAGTGTCA
Source organism: Protopterus annectens (assembly GCF_019279795.1). Classification (NCBI taxonomy): domain Eukaryota; kingdom Metazoa; phylum Chordata; order Ceratodontiformes; family Protopteridae; genus Protopterus; species Protopterus annectens. Next base: position 1,439,635,622 of record NC_056737.1, read on the forward strand.
TAACATAGGTAGGAGTTTGAATCCTGCAAATGGCAAGTGTGTGTGTGGGAGGGTGGAAGTAGGGTGTGTGCAGTTACATGTGTGAGAGAATTGACCCTTTTGCCAACCAGTACAACACACCAGCTGCTGCATATTCCAATCTCTACACAGAGATGACGTCAGCACCCTACAAGTACAGCGGAAGAGGGCAAATCTCCCAGTAATGCAAATAGCATGCTCTGCTACTGCGTCTCTCACTTCTGTCATAGCACAGTTAGTTATGGCTTTGAATTCCACACATGCCACGTGTGATTTTGTCACACAGAATGCCCATGTGTTTGGGTTGTTGTTCACAATAATGCATGACATCGATTAAACCAGTAATGGCAATGGACACAGATGACGTATGTGTGTGCCAAATACACATATGTACCTGTGACTTCCAAAAGTTACCATGTCTGACGCCTGCCACATGTGAATACCTGGTATTTGCACTGAATAACATTATGACTGTGGTCTTCTGTGCAGATGCTGCATGTGGTATGTGTATATACAGTGTGAGATGTATATGGTATCATCCTAGCAGCGAGGGATACACATCTGGTCTGGGGCATATAGTCTACATGTTGTTGATGAACAGGTGCTGCATGTTTTCACCTGTTGTGGGAGTGGTAACAAGTTGTTCCATAGCAATGCAGTGACTACATGCTAGGAACCTTTCAGCTAGGGTGTTGTAGCTACAGTAATTCATCAGCATTCAGTAATACATCAGCATTCCTGGTTAGGGTATGATGCCAACCAAGGTCAGGGTCATACCAGCCTGTGCCACATGCTCAGAGAGCCCTTCCATGTTCCCTATCATGTAGTCCAGGGAGGTACATCACAGGTCAGCCATAGTGGCATGGACAATGACTGAGTCATATGTGTCCATGCCTCTGACTGACCTGTATGCTTGTGTTATGTGGTGGACCATAGTGCCCCACGGGCATATCACTGTGACCTTCACCTTGTCCAGCCTGGTGAGCATGACCTCACTGTACCGGACAATAAAGGTACCTAACACAACTGTAGCAGGTGTGTTGCTAGCCGTACAGGCTGTGACTGTTTGGCACACAGGATTTGTGTGCTATGTATTGCACGTTCTGTGTTCTGGCATAAGGTATGCCTGTGTGCCAGCTGCAGACGTGTCTGCCGCTCAGGCAGGATGCTATTCTTAGGCTCCACGAATGGCCCAGTGTGTTCACGTGTTTGTATTGCTGTCAGTGTAGATGTACATCAGACTGGTATTGTAGTCACTGTAGTATTTCATGCCACCTGACAGGTTATGCCAGTACTGGGTTCAGAGTGCTTAGTCCCCAGTTTGGCTATGTGTTTGCATCTCATACATGTGTTGTACGTCCATGTGTAGGGGATTGGGTTGACTGTGTACATGTGGCAGCTGTGACATTGCCACATGACCCACATATTCCACATATTCCACAACTGTACCATAGAGGTGACTGGCAAGTGACCTTTGCACATGCTACCATAGTATTGTGATTGCCATGGTGATTAACAGCACATAGGGCCAATGGGGAACAAGGTACATAGGTTCATAGGTTCATACTAGGCTATCTGCCCTAGGGCATTTATAAACCTAGCCAGAATGTGTTTGGCTTTCGCCACCCATTGTAAATTTATCTTGCTATGCCCTTTTTGAGGTTAGTATACTGTGTCTCTGTCTAACAGTGACACCGAAGTGATACCCAGGGTAAACCTATGATCTCCCATCCACTCATCAAGATTCCTCTTGAAGAGAGTCAATGAGGGACTCTGCCTAACCTGGACTGGGATTTTATTCCAGAGTGAAGGGAGCCTCTGGGTTATGAATCTGTCCCTCCAGCATGTCCTATTTATTTCAGTGCTGAGGTTCAAGTCTCTCAAGTGCATAGCTCGATGGGATTTGGATATTCTGAGGTGCAGCATGCCCATTAATTCTGGGTTGGACATGGCTTTATACGTCAGGCACAGATCGCCTCTGAACAGGTGGTATGCCACTGAGTAGAGCTGGAGTTTCTTTAACCGGTCAGCATATGGCATCTGTTTGAGCCCTTTGATCCTCTTGGTGAGGTACTTTTGGGGTCTTTCCAGTTGCTGCAGGTGTCTGGTAAGGTACATCCCAACAGGGGCATTGTACTCAATTATGGGCCTGATGAGGGATGAGTAAAGAGGCACGATGTCCTCCCCTGATCTAGATGTGAATCCCTTCATGATGAGGTGGGCTATATAAAATGTTTTTCTAACCACTTTGGCCACGTGATTGTCAAATGAGAGATTGCTATCAACTTGGGTCCCCAGGTCCCTAATTACTTCTTCTGTACTTAATGGATTACCACCTATGTGGTACTTTGTGGGCATTTTGTTTTTGCCAAAGGGGATGACTATACACTTTTTTGCTTTCAGCTTGAGGACATGGCTCTGGCACAAGTTGTCTGTTTCTATGAGGCCCTTTTGGAGGATGCTTGTGTCGGCTGGAGAGTCGATTATGGCGGCCAGTTTGCAGTCATCTGTGAATTTGGTCAGCCACAGTCCTTCCGTGTTGGCCTGTACCTCCGAGGAATATATAACGAACAAGAGAGGTCCCAGGACTGAGCCTTGAGGGACACCACTTGTAACTGGTTTGGAGTCTGACATGGCTCCAGCAATTCTAACCATGTGGGGTCTGTCCTTGAGCCAGTGTGCAATCCATGTAGTGACATAGGGGTTTATATTTAAGCTGGTGAGCTTCTCTAGAATGCCCGAGTGGGGTATTGTATCGAAGGCTTTTGCGAAGTACATGTATGCTGTGTGGACCACCTTCCCCCGTCAATTGCCTTGGTGACTGTTTCAAAGAAATCAACCAGGTTTAAGAGGCAGGATCTGCCCTTAACAAAGCCAAACTGGGTAGGATCTAGTGTCTGTAGGTCCCCAATATCTTTATTTATGAGGTCCATGATGATCCTTTCCATAGCTTTGCAGACCAAGCTAGTCAGGCTTATGGGGCGATAGTGTCCAGGATCCGTTGAGGCACCACCTTTATGGAGAGGGACCACTGTTGCTGTACGCCACTCTTTGGGCACATATCCTGTAGTAAGGCTGAGATTGAACAGTAGGTTTATGTTTGGGTGTAGCTCTTCTTGGAGTTAATGTAGGACACAGCCCGAGACACTGTCTGGTCCCATTGATGCTGTGTTTTTTGCTTTGGAGAGGGCGGCTCTTACCTGAGCATCTGAGATGTCAGGGGGGCAGCACTCTGCTGGGATAAATATTTGCCCTTTCGGTGTGGAGGGGGGGGGAGAAGTTTGCGCTGAACCTGTCAGCTAGGATGTTGGCAATGTCTGTGGGTTCGGTGTTTCTTTTGACATTGTGGACTATCTCTAAGCATATCTGGGAATTACCACCCAGGTTCCTAACATAACTAAAGAAAGCCTTGTGATTATCCTTAGTGTGCTGTGCAATATTCTCTCAAAGTTGGCCTTAGACAATTTTATGAGTGCCCGTAGATTTTTGCTAATACTGATCAGTGATGCCTTCCCTTTTTGGGATTTTGCTCTATCATTTAGTAGCTTCCTCCTTCTATTGCATAGTTTGTTTATGGCTGGGGTCCACCAGACAGGACGTCTGCCTTTGGAGGATTGGGTCTTGGTTTTATTTGGGATCGCATGATCCATGCATTCCTGAAAGTGCCCATAAAATGCGTTTATAGAGGAATCTGCGGTCTGGGCCGTATTTTCCACAGGCCCGGGGGCTTTGAAGGTTTCCACCTCGGTTTTGAGGAGTGTGAATTTGCTTTAGAGAAGTTTTTCACTGTGGTTTTCTGGGCAGGGGGTGGGGTCGGGATGTGAATATCCAGTGAGATTAGTTTAGGTCTAATCTTACCAGTGAGGGATACACTTCTGGTCTGGAGCATAGAGTCCCCATGTTGGTGATGATCAGGTCCAGTATGTTTTCCCCTCTTGTGGGAGTGGTAACAAGTTGTTCCATAGCATATGATTTCATAAATTCTAGGAATCTTTGGGCTAGGGTGTTGGAGCTAGAGTCATGCTCCCAGTCTATGTTTGGGTAGTTGAAGTCACCCAATATAATGGTGTTTGGAGAGACCTTCATATTTTCCACTGTTCTCAGGAAGGCCGAGTGTGGTTCTTGGGTTTGGGAGGGTGGTCTGTAGCAGGCTATAACCTGGAAGGCAGTTTTACCCACTGTTAGTTGCACATGGATAGTCTCTGATGCTTGGTGCTTTGCCACCAACCTGGAGGTGTGGTTATCTTTGATGAATATCGATAGTCCCCCTCCTTTTGTGGTTCGGTCCAAGTTTTGGGGCTGAAAAGCATGGTATGAGGTATAACCTGGTAGTGCTGGGGTGCTCTCGGTAGCCCTAAACCAGGTATCTGTTACTGTACAGATATCGATGTTCTCCATGCTAAGGAGAGTTTCGAGTGCGTGCATCTTGAGGTTTAGACTTCTGGCGTTGAGTAGCATTACTCTTAGTTTCTTATCCCTTGTGATACCTATGGAGCTGGGATTGTCTTTTGAGCCTTGCCTAACAAAGGCACTATGGGGGTAGCAAGAGCCTTTCCAATATCCGAAAGCCCAGGGGTGACAGGTGCAAGCCGTCCCTAGCAAAGCAGGTGGTTCAACAGAAGGTGAGTATGTGAGGGTGTAGTGCCTGTGATTAGTTAGCACTGGCATATATGACTGCTCACGTGGACAAATGCCAGGTAAGTCATATGCAATGTGTCACAGGCAACGTACATGTGAACAGGACAAACAGTGACGTTCTGTCAAGTGAGACGTGGACATACATATAGTAAGCTGTGCAGATGTCACTAGGAGTCCACAGAAGATCTGTAACTCTGCATTGCAGGTGGGATCAGTATTCCAGGGTAACTGCAAGCAAACATGCATGCAAACAAAGCTACAGTAAGCAGGGCTGCATGTAGTCCATTGTACAACAAACAAGCTGTACCACTTCCAGTAGGTAACACTGCAAATATGCAGGCACTATGCACATGTACATGGAAATACACAGGTCAGATGGCTAGGGTCCAGTCTCAGCGCACACAAGTGTACAGACCATGTACCGTCAGGATGTACAATAACTGGATGGAAACCCATGTGCTCATACCTGCAGTAATACACATGTTAAATAACAGATACTGAACCTTCGCTCATTGGTTCCATACTTAGTAGGATGTATGCTACCTGGCCTGCCACCACAGTATCCCTGACATGTATGGGGACTCTCCCTCCTGGACAGTTAGTTTTGTGTGTTGGGGCTGTCTAGCATGGTATGAGATGTGAGCTTGCAGTGCTAGGGTGCTCCTGTGTGTCCTGTACCAGTCGTGTAGTACTGCACACACATCAACATCCTCAAACATCCGCATTGCAGAGTCCAGTGTGGGCAACATGCCACTTGCAGTTTACATGTCCATCACTGCATATTAATACTTTCATTACCTTATCCCCTGTGCTACCTATGTATGTAGCCTTCTGTTGACATCCTTATCACCAGTATGCCAACATGTGCAGATGATACACTATGGTACTTACCATGGGTGTAGACAACAGTACATGACAATCATACCCTTACTGCATCAGGCATGCTGTGATTTACCCACAATTATATCAGCACACAGTACTGTTAACAACATGATACTATTACTACACATCTATGTAGTCACCCTGTGCATCAGCAACATATTAACCTGTACCTGCACTGATGTTACAGATTGCAGGAGCTGGCACAGTTTCATCATATGCACAGGGTGTGAACTTGGTATGCCTGAGTCAGCCACCGATACCACCAATTGACATGTATGTGTATGTATGTTGGTAAGGGACAGCAGTACAAGGTGGGGCAATGTTGATGCAGTGTGTGCATGTATGCGGTAGCCCTAGGTGTTGTCAATTCGCATGTGTGTATGGATGTACACAGTTCCACCTCATGGCTGCCATATACTGGTGTTTGTGTACAGCCACAGACTGTACCTGCCAGGTCATACAGATCAGTATCTCTGGCCATGGACACCTGTGCCTTGCAGGGGTGCTATGGACCGTATCCGGTACCAACCCAGACTTGGTACTGTCATCAGAAGCAGGTGTTCATTGACTGGACACAGATCCCTGTTGGGGCTGGCCAGAGCCACGTTCATGTGGTCTCCTGGGGCGGTCTGATGACAGCACAGACCCAGCATTGCTGGGGCTGCTCCTGGCACTATGAGGGTGGCCGTGGCCCTGTTGTCATCTGCGACAACTGCCAGCTGCTGCTGTTGCTGGCATACGCTCACGTCGATGCCTCAACCGTCCACCATCGCCCTGGCTCATGGACATGTAGTTGTGGAACCGGTCTAATATGTCCCCACAACGTCTGTCTATGACATCGGTGAAATTACGGATGGCAGACGCAATGTCACGCATACTGTCAGTCATGGCTGTGCGACATGCTGTCAGCTGCCTCAGACCCTGTCTGATGTACCGTTCCATATGTGACTGTGCCTGCATGACAGCCCAAAACATAGCTGAGGTTGTAAGACCTCTGTGGGCATGTCTGAAAGGGGAAGTACACCCACGGATGCTCCCACGAGAACCCCTGGACATCTGTCTGTGTGGTACCATCTCAGGGCCATGCCCATGGCTGCTGTGTGGGGATGCATGTGCCACAGATACCACATTACCCTGGTCAATGCCCACTGTATGTTGTCAATCACCTAGGGACATTGGTGACAAAGGGTGTATTGACAGGATAACTGTGAGCATTGATGGGGTTGACAGCTGTGTACTGTCAATTGGCTGACCAATGATGGACCCTGGCATACCTTCCTGTGCCATTACACAGATGTCATCATTATCAGTAACCATGGCACTTGATTCAGGTTCCCTGCTGCATGACACCAGAGCAGCACCAGAACCTGTGAGAGGGAAACAGGAAACACAGTTTACAATGTCTACACAATATTACCAGTGATGCACACATCCACACATGCACAGGTGCACACATGCACACATGCACAGGTGCACACATGCACATGTGCACACGTGCACAGTTGCACACAGCTGCACGCAGTTGCACACAGTTGTACACTACTCAGTATGCGAGATATCAACACACAGACACAGACACACATGCATGCATACACAGAGCATTACTCAGTGAGCCTAATATTACTATTACTATCAAGACTATTAAAGGTATTGTTAATACACACTCACCAGCATGGATAGGCTGCATTGCTGTTACACCGGAGGGACCTGCAAAAGTGAGGAAACTAATGTCAGTGGGCACAACTGTGCCTTGTTACTGAGTATGATACAGGTCAGTAGTACAACAGTCGCCTTTCACAGGTCAGCTGCTGATATTGAGGATATTGCACTTGCACATTAAATACTATGATGACAGCTACAAACCAAGGACACACCTCACACATGCATTAACTACCAGTGTACACAACAGTCAACTATACATATGGCATATTACCTGCACGCTCATAGTCTTGCTGCTGAGTGGCTCCAGCCTCCATCATAATGCATGTCTGCTGCTGTTGTTGTTGGTGGGCTGGAGCCACTACACTCATGAGTTGTCCCTCCAGTCTGGTGAGTGAGGGATGTGTAGCCACCCCACCACCTGTAGCGACCTAAACAAATTACTGGAGAGAAGAAAGCACGGATCAAGGCAGAAGTGTTATGTCCCAAGGATAATCAGACAACAAACCACAAAATGTATGTGTGGTACTGCAAGGCCAATAAACGCTCCAAGGTACGATAAGTATCTTTATTAACATAGAATACAGTGCGTCGACCTAGGTTTCGTCCGACTCCTCGGACTTCTTCAGAACACTGTGGCACCCAAAGCTGAGTGCTTATATAATCACTTTAATCAATCAATCAAATCACTTAATTATATAATAAATGGATGTTTAGGTTGAAAATGAAGCCAAGGTTGAGAAACAAAATTAAAAAACATGAACAAACTTGTTAATACTAAAAATGTTAAATAAAAACACTTGATATATGCATAACATTACTAATAAAATGAGTGAGTGTGTGCATAAATATATTAATATGTTAATATGTTGATAATGAAATGTATTAATTATATTAATAAATATTAATAAATATGAAATATTAAAAATTAAATATTAAAACCCCTTGTATATAATAGACATATCTCAATTTATATAAAATTCAACAGATACCCAAATAAATACTAAAACTAATACTAAAATTATGGAGTATATAATGTATAATACTATAAATATACGTGCAAAAAAATGTGTTACAGTAGTACATAAAATTCCTCATCCATTGCACTTAAATAAGTCGATAAATTAAAAAATTATATCAATCTGTATAAAAAACATATAAATTAACATATATATATATCATGTGTATTGAATTATTATTGGAAGTTGTTTAAAATATTTATAATACTGGCCGTGATTTAAACATTAAAATTGTCTTTTAAATACTTAAAATATATACTTTTAAATATATGTAAGTATGTAATACTAAATATACATATTAGGTTCCTTTAATGTTGTGTAACCATAAAATGGGTTTTATACTAATGTATTCGTTTAAACCAGGGTGTTGGTGGGTGTTCAATAAAATTTGCATTCTTAATTCTACTATATCAAGGTTAAATTTGGTAATTTTACCTTGTGGGTCTACGCCCTGATGGAAAATTCCAAAAAACTTAAACTGGTGACTGTTGAATTGATTTATATGTCTTGCTAAGGCATTGGTTAATTTTCCATTTTTGATATCTAATATATGTTCTTTGATCCTATCCCTCAACAATCTACTAGTTTTCCCAACATAAAAACTGTCACATTGTTGACATACTGCAATGTAAACCACATTGCGTGTAAAACAATTAATATGTTGGTGTATCCTTACGTTATGTCTATTGACTGTCACCATTTTATCAATATTAATCACATGTTTACATACAGAACACCTTCCGCATTTGAAATTTCCCATGGGTTTATTAGAAAACTTCGTATCCCCAGTATTTAAACTTTCAAATAACTCTTTAAATTATATGTCTTTCCTAAAAATATAAGTAATATTGCCCTTAAAGAGTTCCCCCATTGTGTTGTCCATTTTTATAAAATTCCAATTCTTTCTAATGATACCTCTGACTACTTCAAAGGTATCATTAAAAGTAGTGATGAATAAAGGTACACTGTTACACATAAAATGCTTATTACCAATGTTTTGAACTTGAGTGTTACTATCTAACTGACCTACGTTGTCATTTAGTAAGGCTTTATAAAAGCCATTCTTCCTTTTGTAAATTACTTCATTGACAATACTTTCACAAAATTCCATCGGGTAACCTCGATTCAGAAAAAGTTTAATGATAAATTGTAATTCATTATTAAAATCCACCTCTTCGCTGACCATCCTGGCTGCTCTGATCAACTGGCCTTAAACCACGGCCTTTTTCTGGTGGTCAGGGTGCCAGCTGTCATAGTGTAAGTAAGAATTTGAGAAGGTGGATTTCCTGTGTATATTTGATGTTAGCTTGTTTTTACTTGTATCAAAAGTTAATTTAATGTCTAAATAATTTATACTATCCTGACTTGTGGTAAATGTAAATTTCAAAAACCAAACACTGCTGTTTAAATACTCAATAAAAGCTTTTAACTCTGCCTGATCACCATTCCAAACAATAAATAAATCATCTAAAAAACGGCCATAAAATTTAACGTGTGTAAAAAACTCTGAATTAAACACATAATTTAACTCCCAATATGTTAATACGAAGTTTGCAAAATTGGGGGCACAAGCTGCCCCCATGGCTACCCCACTCTTTTGTTTGAAATAGGCGCCTTCAAAATAAATAAAATTATTTTTTAATACAATTCCCATAAGCTTAGTTAATACATTAATTTTGCCGCTTACCCAAGCTTCTCCACCGTTTGAAATACACAGGAAATCCACCTTCTCAAATTCTTACTTACACTATGACAGCTGGCACCCTGACCACCAGAAAAAGGCCGTGGTTAAAGGCCAGTTGGTCAGAGCAGCCAGGATGGTCAGCGAAGAGGTGGATTTTAATAATGAATTACAATTTATCATTAAACTTTTTCTGAATCGGGGTTACCCGATGGAATTTTGTGAAAGTATTGTCAATGAAGTAATTTACAAAAGGAAGAATGGCTTTTATAAAGCCTTACTAAATGACAACGTAGGTCAGTTAGATAGTAACACTCAAGTTCAAAACATTGGTAATAAGCATTTTATGTGTAACAGTGTACCTTTATTCATCACTACTTTTAATGATACCTTTGAAGTAGTCAGAGGTATCATTAGAAAGAATTGGAACTTTATAAAAATGGACAATACGATGGGGGAACTTTTTAAGGGCAATATTACTTATACTTTTAGGAAAGACATATCATTTAAAGAGTTGTTTGAAAGTTTAAATGCTGGGGGTATGAAGTTTTCTAACAAACCTATGGGAAATTTCAAATGCGGAAGGTGTTCTGTATGTAAACATGTGATTAATATTGATAAAATGGTGACAGTCAATAGACATAATGTAAGGATACACCAACATATTAATTGTTTTACACGCAATGTGGTTTACATTGCAGTATGTCAACAATGTGACAGTTTTTATGTTGGGAAAACTAGTAGATTGTTGAGGGATAGGATCAAAGAACATATATTAGATATCAAAAATGGAAAATTAACCAATGCCTTAGCAAGACATATAAATCAATTCAACAGTCACCAGTTTAAGTTTTTTGGAATTTTCCATCAGGGCGTAGACCCACAAGGTAAAATTACCAAATTTAACCTTGATATAGTAGAATTAAGAATGCAAATTTTATTGAGCGCCCACCAACACCCTGGTTTAAACGAATACATTAGTATAAAACCCATTTTATGGTTACACAACATTAAAGGAACCTAATATGTATATTTAGTATTACATACTTACATATATTTAAAAGTATATATTTTAAGTATTTAAAAGACAATTTTAATGTTTAAATCACGGCCAGTATTATAAATATTTTAAACAACTTCCAATAATAATTCAATACATATGATATATATATATATGTTAATTTATATGTTTTTTATACAGATTGATCAATTTTTTTAATTTATCGACTTATTTAAGTGCAATGGATGAGGAATTTTATGTAATACTGTAACACATTTTTTTGCACGTATATTTATAGTATTATACATTATATACTCCGTAATTTTAGTATTAGTTTTAGTATTTATTTGGGTATCTGTTGAATTTTATATAAATTGAGATATGTCTATTATATACAAGGGGTTTTAATATTTAATTTTTAATATTTCATATTTATTAATATTTATTAATATAATTAATACCTTTCATTATCAACATATTAACATATTAATATATTTATGCACACACTCACTCATTTTATTAGTAATTTTATGCATATATCAAGTGTTTTTATTTAACATTTTTAGTATTAACAAGTTTGTTCATGTTTTTTAATTTTGTTTCTCAACCTTGGCTTCATTTTCAACCTAAACATCCATTTATTATATAATTAAGTGATTTGATTGATTGATTAAAGTGATTATATAAGCACTCAGCTTTGGGTGCCACAGTGTTCTGAAGAAGTCCGAGGAGTCGGACGAAACCTAGGTCGACGCACTGTATTCTATGTTAATAAAGATACTTATCGTACCTTGGAGCGTTTATTGGCCTTGCAGTACCACACATACATTTTGTGGTTTGTTGTCTGATTATCCTTGGGACATAACACTTCTGCCTTGATCCGTGCTTTCTTCTCCTCCAGTAATTTGTTTTGGTGAGTTTTGGTTCCTGGTGAAGTTTCACCTGTGGCGACCTGTTGCCTGTGGGTATCCGATGCACGCTGATGGACATTTCTGATTAAATCACTGCAGTGATGTCATACCTGCTCATATGTCCTATTATGCGTGCCTATGTCATTTACCCGATGGACAAGGTCTTGCCACAGTGCAGCCCTCTCCTGCTGATTCTGGCTGGTGCGGGAAAAGAGTATTGCATAATCCCGCACCAGGTTCTGGTGTATCTCCTCATCCTCAGCTGCAGAGTAAGCTGGATTGCGCGGGTGAGCCATGGTCCTGAAAAAGGAAATAACATGATATCAGCAATATATGTCAGCAGAATTTGGCACACATACTACACATGCTACTCGACTGTTGTGATACAACATATCTCACATATATAGCATCTGTCTGTCTATTGGTGGATACAAATGCAAACTTTACACTTTGTAACAGTGACATGGTATCCTTTCAGCCCACTGGGCCAGTGGAAGACACAACCCACAATGCTGACCCCTTCACAAATGATTTCTACGGACATCTCTGAGAATGCATGGATCATGCAATCCCATATAAGACCAAGACACTCTCCACAAAGGGACAGCATCCTGTCTGGTGGACCCCAGCCATAGACAGATTGTATTACAAAAGATGGAAGCTACTGCAAGACAGAGCATAATTCCATAAAGGGAAAGCATGTCTGATCAGCACTAGTAAGGAGCTATTTTCTCTCATGCAAACATCCATGGGCAACTTTGAGAGGGGAAATCAACAGGGACACTACAGATAACCACAAGTCCTTCTTCAGTTATGTTAGCAACCTGGTCAGAAACCCTCCACTATACTTATTGTTAGTACACAACAACAAATAATTCACTGAACCCACAGATATTGGCAACATTGTGGCAGTCAGGTTCAGTGCAGGTTTCCCCTTCCCTCTCCCCCAAAAAAAGACATAGTTATCCCAGCTGACTGTAGCCTCCCTGTCATCACAGATGTCCAGGTGAGAGCCCCCCTCAGGAAAGTAGAATACACAACATGAATGGGACCTGATGGTATCCCCGGTTGCATGCTACATGAACTCCAAGAGGAGCTAAACACACATATAGAAGTGCTATGTAACACTAGCCTGACTACAGGATATGTACCTGTACACTGGCGCACAGCAGCAGTGGTTCCACTCCACGAAGGAGGCACCTCTACATACCAATACAATGCAACACAATACAATACATTACAATACAATACTATACAATATACAGCAGTATACTGTTCTACTACCCTGACCATTGTGACACATGTGATGTGATGGTACCTGCTGCTGTCAAACAGTTACACAGGGTGACTCATATGGCATATTACCTATCTGACTAACATTCAGCAGGGGTATTTGTGACATGTACTCATGGGGAGTCTTGCTTCTTAACACTGTGTGGTTTATTGCAGGGTATGTCTTATCTGTGGGTAGGAACCTGTACCTCCACCACGTGCTCTCTATTGCAGTGGCACGGACGACACACAGCAGTCATTTAGGTTGTGGATGGTGTGAGGTGTTACTATGGTTGTTGGACATCTGTCATGGGTGTGACTTAAGTATGTAAATCCAGGAGTGGTAACCTCTATGTGGGTAGTATGTGTGTACTCTGTAGTGTTGTCAGTCACTGTGCATTGGTAATGTGTTTGAGTGCATTGTCACAGTGTTGTACATGTCACTGTGTCCTCCATATCTGTAGCTGTCATGTGAGGTACATACCATGGCAGCCATTATGTGGTGTGGAGGGGTACACTGACCTACATGTCCGTAGCTGACACACCACGTCTGCTGACACATACCATGTGCAGGTATTCCAGGAATAGTGTGCCACTGTGAATATCATTGGGGGGACTATTGTACACATTTATGACCCTGTTCACCCCTGACACATGCAGTGGTGGGCAGCCAATCACATATCTGGTGGTTACTGGTGTAGGTGATTTGAAATGGGGTATGGTACTCCAGTTTTGACACTGGTGTTCACTCCATGCCTTTGTCACCAGGCACCTGTTGCAATACATCTGTACACATGTGCCTCACTCAGAATATATATACATCTCTCTCTCTCTATATATATATATATATATATATATATATATATATATATATATATATATATATATGTCTGTATACATATGCACATATCTATATTGATGTACATATATTGCTATAGATATGGAGAGAGGTGGGTGTGAGAGGGTGGGGGTGTGAGTGACTGAGGGGTGGGACAGGGGAGTGTGAGATCGTCATATACAGTCATACCTGTAGATAGTCAGATCTGTCTGTCTATGTATATGTATCTACATATATCTATATCTGTATGTGTGTATTACATATATATGTTTGTACATATTCTATTTATCTACATCTGTCTATGTATTCCTACATCTATCTCTATGTATGTATACATATATGCATATTATATATATATATATATATATATATATATATATATATATATATACATACATACATACATATATTGACATACATATGTATCAATATGATAGATAGGTATATCAACATATTTGTTTACAAAACTGTATACACACACTAACATACTGCTAAACATACATAACTGTGAAACCTACTTTGAACATTGCACTACAACCTACATTCAACCTACATTGATATGTGCACATAGATGCTCTCACATACAAATGTATGTACAGCCTTCACTGATAGTTGCTGTATGTCCCCTGCCCTTTGCACATCTTCATATACATATGGATACAGACCAATGACACATATGGAGGGTTCACAGTATGTAGACTTTTATAGTATTACTTTACATTACCTGTGTTTGTCACAGCTGCTTGTGTTGCCGTCTGGTTTTGTGTCCTGCTGCTCCACTTGCCAGTTGTCAGCTTTCTGGTGGTTGTTGCTGACCAGTTTTGTTTGTGTATGTTTAATTTATTTTTTCTCTGTCTCTCTCTCTCTCTCTGTCTCTCACTACATCCACAGGGTGCAATGAAAGTATTGCATGTGTGGACTGCCAGTACAGCATGCTTTTGTAGGTATCTGCATATGTCCATGTGATGGCCTCTGCACCAATTGTTAGCCAGCATTTGCTAATTGCATGCAGCTAGTTGTGTACTGATTGCAGTTCTCACTGTGATTTCAGAACCGTGCTATAAAAAGATATGTGAGATAGGCGTATCCCTTTCAGATTTTAAGGGCAGGGACCATGCTGGTATGCTGTGGACACTGTTCTGTGAGTGTAAAGGTTAGTATCTCTCTCATATTTCAGGCTGTGTTGTAGATTAACATTTCTCCATTCATTTCTCCAGTTTCCTGTACTAAGTGTGTATGTACACTGACACCTAAGACTACTACTACTGTTAATGTGGGTGTGTGTGCCTTCCTTTGGGACATGTGGTGTAACTGGTGTATAGCAGTGGCTCTTGCACTTTGTTGCTATGGCTTCAATATTTGCCCTTTACAGTCACTACTTGTATGCCTGCTAGGTGTCTTGACTGTAGTGTGCTGCTGTGGCTTTCCTTTTTTCCATGTACATTCACAGCTTGGAATGCTTGCTATATCTGCTAGGGTGTTACAGCATGCAGTGTGGTCTGGCCATGGTGTGGGCCTTGATATCTATTAGGGTATTTGAGTATGCTGCTGAGCAGGCCGCAGAGACTCTCAGGTGCATCTGTTATCTACCTCATGGAATGGTACATATCAGTGGGGTACACCCATTAAATTGTCTGATATTCTGCAGTTGTGACTGTGGGATAGCATGAGCATATGTATTACTACACTATTTCTGCCGTGCAAGTGGTGCATACTTTCAGGACTTCATAGTTACCATTGCATGTGTTGTAACATCTTTCTGCCTACTGTTTGTACATTTCACATGGAGTCTGTGGGGCATCCCTGTAACTCAGTCACTGTTGCTATGTCTAGGCTCTTAACTATTCAAATATGGCAGTGTCAGACCTCTCAAGTGTACAGATATTTGCAGGTTGTCCACATTTCTGCCTCATATT
Source organism: Protopterus annectens (assembly GCF_019279795.1). Taxonomy (NCBI): domain Eukaryota; kingdom Metazoa; phylum Chordata; order Ceratodontiformes; family Protopteridae; genus Protopterus; species Protopterus annectens. The sequence continues at coordinate 1,439,651,456 of NC_056737.1, forward strand.
TTGGTCAATATCTCATGCACAGCTCTTTCTGGCAAATCACTCTGGGCTCAAGTCAGAATATAGTGACAAACATTTAAGTTTCAGACTTCATACCCTTCCAAACATCCAACAAAATTCAGAACCTGTTACTCTCTGAACTGTCTAAGTTTGTTGTAACATTATTTGGAATGTGTTCCTGTTTTTGGCCCTTTGCTCCACATATGTTATTACTTGGTCTGGATGTGTTCCTGTAACAGGTTGTGGGGTATGGGCAGTGATTATCCTGCTGTGAGTATGTGTGTGGCTTGCAAGGTGCTGCAGTGACATTATTACCTACTAGCTACCAACTAGCATGGCTGTTTCTGTTCACACACTACTATTACAGAAATCCACTAGATTTGACAGTAAATATACATGACATGCTTTGTGTACTACACATCCTATATTCCCTTTACATTCATTCCTACTATTAAATGATATATTTATTGTAGCACAATGTTCTTATATAACAGTCATGGCTTAGCGGTAAGTCATGCAGACTACTGTTTCCAAGGTCCTGGGTTCGGGATTGACAGTGGGATTTTATTTTGCTTTTGAGCAGACTACAGGACCTGTCATTCAGAGTGACTAAGGCACTTTTAAGCAGTTGTAACTGGGTTAGCGCTGGTTTGCCCGCATGCACACTGGTGTTCAGCTCTGCGCACACCCGCTTACAACTGCTTAAAAGTGCTTACTCGTGCGCACACCCGCGCTATTTTCTTTGAAAGAAATGAAAATGGGGAGACCGGAAAGTGGTGAAAAAGGGGTCACAAAGAGGGTAAGACAGTAGGGAAACAAGCTTGGGTTTTGCAGGAGGGATGTAGGTAAGGCCCATAACTGCCCATTTTTTCATCAGCAACAGCTGTGCATATGTTTGTAATTTGGTGTGACATTTGAAACTTTCCACCCCTGAGAGAGGTGTAAGGACAACAATAATACTTGTTGTACAGCCAATTGTAATTGACAGTTTCCATGTCCAGCAGACATGTGTGCGAAATGGGCAGCTATGTATGGGGCGTAATTTTTTTGTGGGTACAGAGTGCCCCCTTTTTTTTTTTTTCAGGTGAGAGTGGTATGTCAGGTAAAGGAAGTCGGTATAGTTGGGGAGGTAGGTTGGGTAGGTCAACAGACAAGACAAACAAGATGCATACAGGGGCGGTGTATGACACGTGTGGGGGGGGTTACACAATTGATGGGGACGGATGTTTGGATATCCAGAGCCCATGAGCCCACAGATGGCAACAGTGGAACTGATATCCCCACCCATGGGCAGTTGCCACTGTGACTTCACTGCCCAGGATGGGACTGTGCTGGGGGCTGTGTAGGCTGGGCAGCAGGCATGCCCGTTAGTTGTGCCACCTGTGGCTCAAGCTGGCGTAGGGGCCCAAGAACAGCTTCCTGGATCTCCCTACACACCACAGTCCAGACGCTATGGAGGGTGAGTGGTGGTTCTCCGGCCACACTTGCAGAGGGGGGACGAGCCCCATCCCCTGCAGCGCTTCCACCCGCAGGTGGCACAGGGCCACCGGAGGAGGGTCCAGCCTGGGCACTACTGCCAGGTGCACTCGCCAGCTGAGGTGGGAGAGGTGAGTCCGCTGGAACCCGCCTTCCCTGTCATCCTATGTTTTGCATTATGTCATGACAGTTTGGGTTAGTAACATACAATACCATTCACAATTTGTTGTAACAGCATGCATTAGTATTCCCATTAACCAAACACCCAGATATTCACACCATTGAACAGCGAGCATAACACATGCATAATTTGAACAGCAATATACAGTCCAACAACATGCAGGGTTGATTGATGGCAACAGGCCATCAGGTTTGGATGTATGAACAGGGCAGATGCATCAATGTACATGCAAATATGTATGACCCAACAGGACAAATGTCCAGGGGTGTTAATTGCACATACCAATTTCACGTGGAATGGATTATATGTGGTTATAGGGTAGGGTGCAGAAAATATAATTAACACCTTCAAATACCAATACATATGCTGTACATTTCTAATAGCTGCAGATATATACACACTACAGTTTTACCTACAGTTTCCTATGTGATAACTACTTCAAGTTGGTGATAGGAATGTTACTGCTACATCAATATACATTTTCATTTGTATTCATACACATTCATATCTGGCTCTGTTCAGCTACATCATCCTGCTACATTTGCTTTATATAGCTATAGACAACTGTGGATGTTTGGTATTTCAGACAATCATACTATCTGCATATTGCAGACTGAGAGCAACATATCCAGATTTTGGGATACACATTCCAACTGCAGGAACATTTTGAACACATTTCGCAGTTTGGTTCTGCTTGTCACATTCATTTCATTATGTACTGACTGCAGTATACTTTATTCAGGAGTTATTACTACTTTATTGGTGGATTCATAGCTCTTTCTCACACTCTCTCACTTGTTTTATTTTTACAATTCAGGATGGTACTTACTTCTAGGCTTTATTGACATGTTTTAACTGTAGTTATTACAATCCTTTCCAACAGTCTCACTTCTGTCATGTTTCAGTATTTCAACAGGGATATATTTCACACATGTGTTTTGCTCATCTTCTGCAGCTGTACTTTTCAGCCTGCTGCAGGTTGTGTACTATTATATTACAGGTGGGACATCTTTATTTCAGACTTTATCTCAGACATTTTCATTTTTCTGTTTGGATTACAGACTGCAACACACTTTTGTAATCAAGCAATACTTGCAAACACTCTTACACTGTTACTTGCACATTTTATTACTTAGTGACTACACTGCACTCTTTTGCTAACTGTCATACTTTTATATTTATTTACAGTTACAGGGAGAGGATTACTGACCTGCCTGGTGGTGCAACCACACCAGCCGATCGCCATAGGCTCTGTGGTTCACAGAACGGACACCTGCAGCTGTAATATAAATAAAGTAATATTGGAATACACATCTCCATAATATCAGCTAGGTTAATTTCTTACATACATAATTAGATGTAACTTACTCAGTAGTGGGGTGTTGGGCATTTGCCAGGCCTCCTGGATCCAAAGGTTCAGTTGGTCCTGCTTGCATCTCTTCAGGTCCGCATGGTGGTGATGGACCTGCTCACCAGTCTTTGGAATCCCTGTGGCACTGGTAAGATCATGAGCCAACCAGTCCCATGCCTCAGCCCTATATGCTACCCACAGGACCTGGCCCTGCATGAGTTGGGCCTCATGATTGTGGACAAGGAGCCAAACCATATATTTGGACTCCTCAACGCCCCACCTCTGTGCTCGAAAGCAACTACCCTCACCTACTCCTGACATTCTCGCTGCAAATTAGTTCTACAATCGGTTATGCTGTGTATTCCCACCTATGGGGCTTATATATGCCATTTTTCCCGCACTTATCTGTGATTGGCCATTTTGGAATTGTATCAGCTTCACAAAACCTGCTTTGTCATGCTCTTCTTTCTATTCATTCCTATATATTTGCTATTACTGCATTTCTAAGTACAGCTGTCATGGCTTAGTGGTTCAGTGCCTTGACTATGGTGCATGGTATCCTGGGTTCGAACCTGGCCACTGCTTTTTATATTTTATGACTGTCTACACAGGCTAGGAGGTGTGTCTGTGTAAAGGCAGTTTTGTTACAGCTTGCTCAATGTTGCCCGTCGGTTAGCTTGTTGGCGCTGTGCACAGCTCTGCGCAAATGGGGTACGCTGGTTTATGCTTCATTTGGCTGTCAGCACGCATATTACGCTCAGCTCAGCTAAGGGCACACAGTTTCAGCGTGTTAAACCACTGCTCACCTACGGGCACTCATTTTGCACCTGTTAAACCACTGCTCACCTTCGGGCACTCATTTTACACCTGTTAAACCACTGCTCACCTACGGGCAGATGCACTCAACTTGTTAAACTGTAGCTCAGCTATAGGCACATCTGGCATTTTTTATTATTTTGTTATCTCACATTTCTTCAAAATAAATGGCCCATTTCATTACATTTTACATAAAATATAATTTTATATGTGTACATATATGTCAGGGACTTGTTTCGTGCTTATTTCACTAAAAATAAAAATTGATGTTGTGGGGTCTTAAACCATGACTGCCTACTCTTCAGCTGACATCTCTACCGCTACGCTATTGCTTTTTGGTTTACTTTGCATAGTTAGTTCTTATATGCTTTTCCACTTACTGCTAACTGTGGCTAAGCTACGGGCACACCTGCGCAAATGAGTGCACTCACGGGCAAACATCTTTACAATTTAAAAAAAATATAACATGTTCATTTATATATTTTATGTTCATAGTCCGTGGGGGCATGTGTTGTGTTGTGTTTATTCACATTTCCATGGACTCTGTCGTGGGGGTTTACTTTCGGCACTTTTACTCTTCTGGGGGCGTGTCTCTTTGCAGGGCTAAGCCTACGGACACACCCCCTGCTGTCTTCCACAGACCGTGTAAGCCTTAGGTGTGATTCAGCATGCCCTCATGCATATGCATGACATGCTGACGCCACACCGTTTAACTGCAGCCTCCGTGTAAGCCTTGTAACTCTTACACGGAGACTTTGTGAATCCTGCCCATTTTCTTTTTGTTACACAAAATGTTTTTTTGATTGAAAATAATCCCAGCCATTTGACAAATCTATTTTGTCATGCCATAACACTGAAATAAAATTTACATCTCTAGTGTATTTTTTTTATAATTAGTAAGAACAGTTCAACTTTCCTCTGGTCATGAGAACAAAATCATGGTGCTGTATGCAGAATGTACATGCTCAGTAAATTATTATAATTGTACTCATTTTAAAAACCTTTAAATATGTGAACATATAGGCTATAATGTCAGACAAAGGTCTCTTTTAAAAATAAGCCTCAGTTTGGAAACAGTGAGTTTCCATGGAGGTCAAATTAAACTCTTAAGAAAGTAAAATAATATCAAATGCGGATTAGTAATAATAATATTCTCCACAAGATGTTCTGATTAAATTCCATTTTGAATTATTTCATCACTTACTATTATTAACCTAGTCTGGATCTCCCAGTTTCCTGATTTTTCCTAGTATCCCTCAACAATTAAAGCACATCTTTATATTAAACTCTTTAGGTACAATGACTGCATTGTACCCTTTATATACAGGTTTAACTACAACAGTGGCATCTCTATTTTGTTGGTAGTAAGCTATTCTCAGTTTGTCAAATTATAATTAATTAAATATTTAGAACAAGTATCAACATATTTCATAATTTCTGTTTTTACCATGTTTTAAAAGACAGATGATAGTTTGTTAGGAAAAAGGGGAAAAACATCTAATTCATAAATTCAGTTTTATACATACTAATAACCCACATATTGTTGACAATCACCTTTCTTGTTGAGATATAAACCTAAAGGTTGTATGTTTCTCAAAAGTAACCAGAGAGGCAATGATATTACAGAAACAAACATCTTCAAATTAGGCACAAACTTTATTCCCTTCAACAGTACTTGCAAATCATCTGAAAGGTCATGACCCTCTAATGGGACTTAAGGCTGCTTATCCAACTTGCATGAAAAATCACCATTCCATCAGTATTAAGACTAGAGGTTGGGAGGGTGGCCTAATGGTTAAGGTATTTGCCTTACAAACAGAAGGTGCAGGGTTCAAATCTCACAAGGGATAATTGGCTAGGCTTAAAATGGCTCGCAAGGGCAGTTAGCTTAGTACTAACCTATGATCATTATTTTAGCATTTGTTTCTCCCATGAAAACTCTGTAGCTTCTGATTTCTATTTAAAGTTTCAGTGATGAATGTCAGTAAATGGTGTCTTTTCTTTTGGACTCCATTATTTGCAGGCTCCAAAATCACAACAGAAGTATTGCGCATTCCTTGCACAATATGTTGCTGTTGTTTTACAGTATTCTACTGCTGCTGTTATTAGTAATTCTTGTCATAAGGAGAAAACCTTATAGAATTATTCCTGCACTCTTAGTGGTCACCTTCTGTTTTTGCAAACAATGTACAAACCATTCCCATGTGAAGCATGAAATATCCTGATGTGATTTCCACTACTTTTATTATGTTAATGTTCCTCAAACTTTTGAAGAAATGAAACAAAGAACCCGAGTTATTCATTTAGCTGGGATGAGTTCCAGTTTGGCAAAGATTTGTCAGATAAACTATGCTTCCACTTCATGTTTGTCATGTTCAGTAACAATCCTTATGAAATCAGAGGAACAATTCAACCTTGCCTGATCCCAACACATTTTCAAATTAACTGAACCCATTCCAAAGGAAAACAAACAAAAAAATGGTTTTAACCAAAACTCTTAAACCACTGGATGGGGTGGTTATGCCATGCAGCAAATACCTCGGTGACGAGACAATGTTCATAAAAAAATGTCTCTTTTTCTGTGGGATACTTACCATTATTGCCAATAAATGCAATAGATTAGAACTTGGTAAATAAGACAAATTATGATAAAAAAAATCACCTTGCTCTTCAAGGTGCACACACACACACTCTCTCTCACATATCTATGCAGTTTTTGTAAGGAGTACACTTGTAGAAGCAGTATACATAGCTCAGAAAGTTAGAAGCTCAACAGAATTAGAAACCCAGGTATGACAACATACAAATTATAGCCTTCCTGCTGACCCTAGTAAATCAAGAATAAGAAGTAACTGTAACAAGGCTACAGAGAGTGTGCATAATAACAAATTACAGAGAGATTAAAATAAATCAAGGCATAGTTGAAAGCCATTAAAGTCAGATGTTATGGTCCAGACAAACCCAAACTATACAAGTCATTCAAAGGGCACAGGGGCCTAATCAATAAGGTGTCAACTTCCAAAGCTGGGTGTGATGATAGAAGGTACTGTCAGCCATGCTAGTAGTAGCAGAGCAGTGGATGTTTAACATATGTCAGCACACCTAGCTGGAATTTTGTAAATAATTATATGTCATTTGTATATTAAACTGACTTGTACAGATGCTTGTGCTGAAAATTTATTTATGAGGTTTGCTTGTGTTAAAAATGTACCAACAGTGTGTCCTGCTGGAAAGAAAAGAAATGTACATGTATTGTGGTAATTCAATTAAATGCATATGTGTTAATAGAGGATACTGGAAGAGAAGAGGTTAATCACAATCCAGCTGTAGTGAACTTTGAAATTAAAAATTACTGGGCCTGAGCTGTAAAGATTTTAGCACACAGTTTAGAATAAAGCCAGAAACACAATGTCTGTAGGAAATATGGTTTGCTATCTCCTGTAGGAAGAAGGGAAGGTTTTTATGGTTTTATGGCTTTTAGCAGCTGCACCAGATCTGTGGAATACTCTTGCATTTGTATTATTGACATGTAGGTGCAAAAATCCTGGCAGCTTCTAGTGATGGGGGATAGTGCATGAAACAGAGTCAAATGACTAGATGTGTGTGATGCCCTTCTGTAAGCCAGAAATAATATTTAGATATTTGTAGGAGATTGTTGAGTATTCTGTATTGGATCTGACAACAAG